>NW_027527624.1:4207467-4224396 GCF_008692635.1 Crocuta crocuta
CCCCCCCCCCCCCGTGTCTCTCTCCAGCACTTCATTGTTTTCTGCTTCTAATATAGTTATACACACACACATCTTATAATCTGTCTAGATTATAAGCATCCTGAGAACAGAGGCTCCCTCTCACTACTACATTGCCAAATTGTAAGCCCTTTCCCGGGAGACAGATGCTGAGGGCATTTGCTTAGTGTTTTCAACAGAGATCCAGCCACGCTCAAAATGTAAGAATACACCAAGCCCACGGTCACCCATAAATCAGTAAGGACACAATATGAATTTAGGCTGCATTTTGGGGGCAAGCCTCTGAAAAGAAATATCCCTGCCTGGATTATTCTCCCCTTTCTAAGCCAGAAGTCCTTGCCTCCTCATAAATATTTAAAGACTTACAGATGTGAAATATCTGATTTGTTTCTTGACCATTACTAATTTCAATATTAGCTGGTTCAGAAATAAGCAATTATACAAGCGACACAATAAATCCATTACAAGCCAAGATAGTTCCAGAAGGTCTAATCACACACAGTCTTTCTGATGTTGCCCTAATGTTTGTTACGTCATCAAAGTGGCTTTTTAACTTTTGAGCTACTTTGCAATGAGGGGTAGATTTACCATCAGGATGGTGAATTCTGCTCACTTGGAAATTGTGTCAGGAGTTTATTGGCTGCGGTGATTCATGATTCACCAAGGGGGCAATAAAAATGAGGTCCACCACACACCAAGCCCTTTCTGGGGTCATGGTACATGCCTAACAGTACCTTATAGTGTGTGATCTACTGCTCTTTACAAGGCTATTCTTTGTAGTTGTGAGTACCAGATCAATTCTGTTGGGTTGGGCGGTTATGAAGTGTGGGTTAAAAAAAAAAAAAAGGGATTGTCATTACCTATATTTATTCTGTCAGTCATGCTAATCACCAGACAATGATATGAACACAATGAGAAAGAGATTCTGTCTGACTCTATTCTTCCTGCGCTCGACAGACTGTAAGATTCCCATCAGTTCATCTGACACGTGGAAACGGGTGCATTTCTGCTGGCATCATGGGAGCTTTGCTTTCTGTGTTTATTTTGATTTGAGTTTTTGTTTTCAAGTAGAGTAACAGGTCAGATTTGATCTCCTCATTCTTTTCTTTTCTCTCTGTGCACATCAACGTTACCCTGGGTAAGCCCATTATTTAATACTTGTTAGTAATTCTTCTTACTAGCTCTGTTCTTTCAATGAAAAACGAAACACCCCGGGCCTTGTCGGGCAATGCTCTGTTCCCCTTGTTCTCTTCCCCCTCCTTCACTCCCTACCCAGAAAGTCTAGCTTTCAGTCCTTAGAAATGTACGTTCACCAACCACCCCAAAGAATTCCTGTCTGAACAGAACTCATCAAAAGAAAACAACTCACAGCCACTTTGCTCAAATCCGAGGGGTGTTCCTTTTGTGGAGCTGGGGTCTTATTATCAATGGCTGCTCAGAGTCAGCTAGGTGTGATGGGAAGGAGGATATTTATGAGTAGGAATGTTTATTGTAATCTCAAAATCATCCCCTAAAGATACCTGCCTATTTTTTTCTCCAATAGAAACCCTGTTGCTGATTGCTTCTTAACCTTCTTGAGAGCAGCCATTCTCAGTTACTGGGATTTCAGAGAAGTCTAATAAAAAAAAAAAAAAAAAAGGATTCCAATGCCAAAAAAAAAAAAAAAAAAAACCCCAAACCAAAAAACACACACAAAAAAACTATCTCAACATCACCCATCATCAGGGAAATCAAAACCTTAAAGAGTTATCACCTTATCACCTCACACCAGTCAGAACAGCCAGGATCAAAAAAGACAAGAATAACAAGTGTTGGTGAGGATGTGAAGAAAGGGGAACTTTCATGCAACCATTGTTGGTGGGAATGTAAACTGGGGCAGCCATTGTGGAAAACAACATGGAGATTCCTCAAGAAATTAAAAATGGAAATACCATATGATCCAATAATTCCACTTCTGGGTATTTACCCATAGGAAATGAAAACACGAATTCAAAGTGATATATGTGCACCTCTATATTTATTGGAGCATTATATACAAAAGCCAAGATATGGAAGCTACCTAACAGTCCATTGATCGACGAATAGCTAAAGAAGGTATGGTGTGTATACAATGGAATATCACTCAGCCATAAAAAAGAATGAGATCCTGCCATTTGCAACAATTGGACAGACCTAGAGGGTATTGTGCTAAGTGAAATAAATCAGACACAGAGAGACAAATACCATATTATTTCACTTCCTTGCGGGCTCTAAGAAAACAAAAGAAACAAACAGACCCATAGTAGAGAATAAACTGGTGCTTGTCAAAGGAGAAAAGGATGAGAGAGATGGGCAAAATAGATGAGGGAGATTAAGAGGTACAAACTTCCCGTTATCAAATATGGGGATGAAAAGCACAGCATAAGGAATATAACCAATAATATTGTAATAATGTTGTATGGTGACAGATGGTAACTACACTTGTGGTGAGGAAAAAAAGAATTATAACTACCAATTATTACTGTCATTATTTTTGGAAAGGAAACTCACTTGAATATGAGAAAAAAATGGACATGATCTCATCATGAAGGCAGTTCTCTAAGCGAATACACTTATGTTCTTCATTTTCTCCAATCGGAGACTGGTGCAGCTTTAATCCTGAGCTGGCAGTGGCCCATGGCCCAGCACTTGGGAGTCACTGCTCTATATGTCAGTGCATTAGACCAAAGCAATAATTAGCCTCCTACATCTTGCAGATCATGGTGAACATAAAGTTGGCTGTGGGTGTATTTAGTCCTTTAGTCATTCCAAAGTGGTTAGGAAGAACTTGGACCAAAGAGGTAGACACATCTTCATCTAAAGCCCAGCTCTACGGCTTGACACCTGAGTGACCTTTGGGAAGTCACGTAACCTTCCTTAGCTTCTTTTGCCACATCTACAAAACAGAGAGGCAGCAAAATCCACTGAGTTGAGAAGGGAATTAAATGAAGATGATCCAAGGTCCTTGTTTCAGCAGACTAGTCATTTTTTAATTGAAGTATAATTGATATACAACATCCTATTAGTTTCTGGCGTACATCACAGTGATCACTATGAAATGATCCCATGATAGGTCAAGCTTCTGTCACCGTACAAAGTTATGACAGTATCATTGACTATACTCCCTACCTTACACATGTATGTCATATCCCCGTAATTTATTTATTTTATAACTGAAACTTGTGCCTCTTACTCCCCTTCACCTATTTCGCCCATCCTTTACCTCCTCCCCTCTGGTAACCAACAATTTGTTTCCTGTATCGTTGAGCAAATTAGTCATCTGCGACTGTCATTGTTACAAGAACGGGAGTGTCTAATAATATGCCATACGTGGTCCAGGACCTCTGAGACACAGAGATGAAAGTCACCATCTTTCCCTCAAGGAGCTCACAGTATAAAGAGGGATACCCATAAAAGGACAGCAGATACGCTGAAACGAGATGGGACAGAGGCAAATACTAGAAAGTAGAAGGGCTTGTAGAGGATTCAGAGTTAGGCAAGAGAAATCAGAAAAAGAGGGTCTTCAGGGAGGCGAAGTCAGAGCAAAAGCTTAAGGGATGTAAAATTAAAACAAAACAACAACAAACACCAAAAAAGAATGATCAACTCGGCTTTTAGATGTGAACAAGACCAACTGGTAGTGCTGTGCCTAAAGTGTGCAGATTAAAGGCTGGCAGAAAAAAAGTCTCTCCCATTATCTTGGGTCAGCATGCCTACTGATTGAAAAAATGGCTTTCATCAAAGAAGTAATTTTCCTCTGCCTTGCTATCCCAAGTCTATCTGGGTTGCCGCAAGAAAATTCTTTTCTGCCAATTCTGACCTGAAGATGATGAGTTCCCAAAGAAAAGAAAAAGAGAAGTTACAGCTCACAGTTTTGGGGAAATCCTGAACAGAGAGCTCTTCCTAGAAAACCAGAGTATGCTTGACCCTTAAAACAAGTTTGAATGGTACAGGTTTCGATTTTTTCCCCCATAAATATTTGGGGAGATTTATATGCTTTGGAAAAAAAACAAGTGGAACTGCATAGCTTAGAAATACCCAAAAATTTTTAAGAAAAAGTCAGGTTTTATTGAATACAGAATACAATATGTATAATATGCAAAATGTATGTTAATCAACTGATTAGGTTATTGGTAAGGCTTCCAGTCAACAGTAGGCCATGAGTAGTTAAGGTTTGAGAGAGTCAAAAGTTATACACAGATTTTCAACTGTGTGGGGATGTCTGTGTCATAAGCTTCACATTGTTCAAGGGTCGCCTGTATCTGAGTGACTGAATTCGAGGGTGGTACTTGGCTACTCCAAATGTGGTCCTGTACCATCAGTATTGGGAATGTGCTAGAAATGCAGAATTTCAAGCCCCGGACAAGAGTGCCTAAATGCAAGACCATTGTATTTTAACAAGATCCCCAGGGGATTGGTAAGCACGTTAAGGTTTTAGAAGTGCTACCCTAGCCTAATTCTTGGTGAACAAAAGACAACCACGTGACCGAAGTGAGCAGCATCAAAACCCTACCTACTGACTTGGCTTGACTTTCCCTACATTCATGGGCACCCATGGCTGAAAAGAATATCCACGTGCATAAAAGAATAGTGGCTGCGAGACAGAGAGAAGAGCTTGACCCCCAGAGGTGTGGGACGTGTAAGCACCTGTTACGTTACTGACATAATCCACTGAAGTTTAATAACGTTTACTTACCATTTACACCCATGATCTTATTTATATCCCAACCAACCTAAAACTTCTGGTTTATTTTTACTTATTTTTTTTTTACACTGGAGAAAACTGGAGCTCAGAGACATGAGACCAATTGCTGGGCTCACACACAGCCCAAGGCTCCAAGTTCAGGGTCCCTTCCTGAAGCTGAGCAGCCCACGGTCTGCCACAGCTGAGGAGACACCCCTCACCTGAACCAGTAGAAGGGTCTGTTGCTCTTCTCTCCAGACTCTAATTTCTATCCCCAGTAACCCCATTCAGCTCCATTTGCAGGCAAACCTACGATTCTCAACTTTCAACTCATGGGCAGCTCTGGGTCTCCCAAGTCCGCTAGCTCAGAACCAGTGGAAGTGTCACCGGGGCGCCAGGCTGTGAGCCAGGGCTGTTCCTCCTACGCCGACGCTGTGCCATGCAGAGTTGAATCGAGCGGCTGAGACCGAACACCAGGGGTTCCTGACCAACAGGTGATAAAAGCTACTACTCTAGACAAGAGGCAAAGACAGTAAAAGAGAAAGGCTTGCTGAGTGACTTGGATGTCCCTGCAGGAACACAGAGCCTGAAGGCGGAGCTGGTGAAGGTAAGATATAAGGACCCAGACCAGGGCCCCCACCTCCCCCCGTAGCTGGGAAGCTCAAACGGTAAACACTGAATGCTGAATGGCATCTGGAAAGGAACACAGGCCTCCTAGCTCGGCACGAGAGGAGGGGGGCCGCTGCTATTTCTAGAATCATCTAAGCATCGCACTAGGGGCTTTACACTTGGCACTTTGATCTTCCTAGGGACACTCCGAGGTCAGCATCATGACTCACATTTCACAAATGAAGACGGAGCCAAGCTAAATATATTGCCAAAATCACACAGCCAGTAATTGGCAGTCCCTTCCAACCCAGATGGTCTGATCCAGAGCACTGTTTCCGTGGGACCTAGACTCTGGAAGCGGGGATTGCACAGTGGGCAGTCTCTTCCTCTACGGCTCCTTTGTTTCCGTAAACTACTCACACGCATTTGATGTATTCTCTTGAGTACGGTGTTGTGCACAAACTTACAAAAGCCTGCACCCTAGGTTTCTGAACCCTTTCCTCAACCCCGCTTTAGGGTGTAACACTGTATAGAGGATTGAATGGTGCCCCCCCCAAAATAATATGTCCAGATCCCAAGATCCAAAACCAGTGACTGTGACCTTATTTGGAGAAAGGGGTCTTTGCAAATGTAATCAAGATAAAGATCATGAGAGGCGATCACCCTCTACTTAGAGTGGGTCCTAAATCCAAGGATTTAGGGTGGGTCCTAAGTCCAATGACAGTGACCTTATCAGAGAAAGGCAGATAGAGGTTTGAGACACAGCGACTCTGGGAGGAAGACAAGGCAGAGATTAGGCTTAAGCAGCCGCAAGCCAGCAAATGCCTGCTGCCGCCAGAAGCAGGAGGAAGCAAGGATGGATTCTCTCCTAGAGCCTTTGGATTTCAGGAGTCCAGAGTCACAAGGGAATAAATTCCTGTTGTTTGAAGGCACACAGTTTGTGGCAATTTGCTTTGGCAGCCCTAGGAAACTAATTCACACTGAAATTAAGAACCTTTCATTTTGTAACTACGGTCTAAAATACCTGCATTGGCATCTAGAGCCTGTAAAATGTATTTACTGTAAATCCATTTGATTTTTGGATTAGGAAACTCATTTGAAAATATGTGTTCAGAGAATTACTAATTTTTAAGAATATACAGTCAGAGGGGTGCCTGGGTGGCCCAGTGACTTAAGCATCTGACTTCAGCTCAGGTCATGATCTCACGCTTCCGGAGTCTGAGCCCTGAATCAGGCTCCGAGCTGACACCCCAGAGCCTGGAGCCTGCTTCGGATTCTGTGTCTCCCTCTTTCCCTACCCCTCCTCCACTCACGCTCTCTCTCTCTAAAAAATAAATAAACATTTTTTAAAAAAGAATATACAATCAGAAAATAATACACACTAAGCAGGGCAATGCATTAGCTACTTTTTTTCAAAAAAAAAAGAAAAAGAAAAAGAAAAGAAAATTCTTTTCCTGCAAAATATTTTGCAGTCCAATAGATAACATTATTTAGGAATGAAGGTTACTTATGTTATTCCTATAGCGTCTTAATTAGCTTTTCTTTAATGGGCATTAAACATAAAAGAGAGGAAATGGAAAAAGAACAAACACAGAGAGCTTCAATTTCACCCACAAATCTGTTTCATAGCCTGCAATCTGTCAGAAATGCCTGCAAATCCTCCATTTCATTTTTTGGTATAAACACTTCTTATTTTGAGCTTCTTTCTTCTCTCTCTCATGCTAATAAGAAATGTTTAAAGTTGGGACGCCTGGGTGGCTTAGTCGGTTAAGCGTCCGACTTTCGGTTAGGTCATGATCTCGCGGTTCGTGGGTTCGAGCCCCGCGTCGGGCTCTGTGCTGACTGCCAGCTCAGAGCCTGGAGCCTGTTTCAGAGTCTGTGACTCCCTCTCTCTCTGACCCTCCCCTGCTCACGCTGTCTCTCTCTCTCTCCTAGACATAAATAAAACATTTAAAAAAAAAAAAGAAATGTTTAAAGCAATCACGAGCTTGAACTGAAGATAAGTAGTAAGGCAGGCTTTTCTGAAATGCTCCACATAATCCTCCCTCTGTTCTCTCCTTGAAGATTCTGCAATAATCTGTCATCTTCCAAATGGGGCTGAGATAGGCTTCTTTCCTGGAGCACTGTCGCTGTTTACCTGGGAGGTGAGCTAAAAAGCCCAGGACTCCCACATTTGGGAGGACCAAACACATCTGGTGTATTTCCAGAGTAGCCCCAGGCGTGGAGCAGGGAGCCTCCGGGCTTAGCCAGCGTGGGATCCTGGCTCCATCGCTGACTGTGTGAGCCCCCGGGGACTCCCCGAGCCTCTCTGAGTTGTGGCTTCCTTGTGGGTAAAGAGTGGATAATCACATAGGCTTTTGTGATGAAAGACATGTTGCTAAACCCTATGGTCAATTCTGTCTTCATCTTACTCAGCTTATTAATGCACTTGACATGATGGGTCACTGTGTTGATTTACTGTCAAAATAAGCACTCCTCGCCCCCGATTTTCCTCCTACTTCTCTGAGCTCCCTTAGCACGTGCCCCTTTCCGCCTCCTGCAGGAAGACCCTGAACCTCTTATTTTCTCACTCCCTGGATGGCGTCATCCAGAGGTGTGACTTCAAATAGCACCTTCTTGCCGAGGACTCCTGAATCTCAATCCCAGCGTCCCGTCTGACCTCCAGACTAAAGTAGCCACTCGACACTCTCTGTAACAGCTCCCCATCTGATATCTAAGAAGCATCACGGAGTAGGCGTGTCCACACCAGGCTCCTGATTTCCATCTCCAGAACTGCGCAGTCTCCCGTGCTTCCCACGTCAGTAAGTAGTAGTGCTAGTTTGGGGCTAGCAAGTCAAGACATGCCTCCTCTCTTGCTTTCACATCCAAATCCATCAGCAAATCCTGCCACCATAACTTCTGAGTGTTTCCAGAATCCACCACTTCCTCCCATCTCAGCTCACGGCTCCACGCCATTCCCATCTCCCTCCAAGGGGATTGCAATGGCCCCTATACTGGTCTTCTTGTCCCACCCTCACCCCCAATAAAACCTACATCAGACATGTCCCTGCTCAAAAGTCTCCAATGGCTTCCCCATTTCCCTTGGATTCCCAGCAACCCCCATGGGCCTCACCCCATTCCCTCTCCCTCCTGGTTCTTTCCTTCAACATTCCAAACCATTCCCAGACTCAGGGTAGCTCATCCCTCTGCCTGCAAAGCAGACAGACACCTACTCAACAGAAAGAACTTCCCTTACCACCCTCTGCTCCCCTCTGTCATGTGCTCAAATTTATTATGATTACTTTTTTTTAACACTTGTCTCTTTGCCATTATATATTTGTTTGCTGCCTTTCTCCCTGCTAGAATGTAAGCTTCATGAGAGCAATGAATTTGGTACCTTTGTTGCTGTATCCGTGGCACCCAGAATTCTGCTTGACACCTAAATAACTATTAAATGACTGAATGAAGGAATGCATGGGTGGATGCACGAGGGAATGAATGAATGAATGAATGAGATATTACATGTAAATGACCAAGTATATTATAGCCCAAGATATGTAATCGATAAATACTACCTGCTACTGTGCCTGTTGTTTTATTACTAATTATTATTTGTCTAGGTTCTTTACTCGCCCTGCTCTTCCTCCTGGTCCTTGATTTGTTTAGATCTCTCACTGCCTTGTCCAAGCCTCTCAGCTGTTGGAAGGAAGACGTGGAGAGAACACCGGCCAGAAAGAATGTCATTGGCTACCCCTCTTCTATTGGCTCAGAGTCTGGAGCTGTCACCTGCATACATAAGGAGGAAGGCTGGACTAAACTGTCTTCAGGAATAGCCATCCAACGCCCTGAATGTGGCTTTTGACAGCCTGAATTCCAATCATGTGTTGTATCATTTTTATAGACCAGCTAACCCGTAAATATTTCTGCCTCCAGGGGCAACTAGGTGGCTCAGTCTGTTAATCGACTGATTTTGGCTCATGATCTCGCAGTTTGTGAGTTCAGGCCCCCGGAGCAGGCTTTGTGCTGACAGCAAAGAGCCTGCTTGGGATTCTCTCTCTGCCCCTCTCTGATTTGCACACGCACACACTCTCTCTCGAAATACATAAATAAACTTTTTTTTTTTTTTTTTTGAGCGAGAGAGAGAGAGCACAAGCAAGGGAAAGGGGCAGAGGGATAGAGGGTAAGAATCCTAGGCAGGCTCTACGCTCAGGACAGAGCCGTCCGGTGGCTCAATCCCATGACTGTGAGATATAACCTGAGCCAAAATCAAGAGTCTGACACTCGACACGCTGAGCCACCCAGGTACCCCCATATGTAAACGTTTTAAAACAATATTTCTGGAGCGCCTGGTGGCTCAGTCCGTTAAGATCCAACTTCAGCTCAGGTCACCATCTTATGGTTCGAGGGTTCTAGCCCCGTGTGGGGCCTTGTGCTGACAGCTCAGAGCCTGGAGCTGCTTCAGATTCTGACCCTCACCCTCTCTCTCTGCCCCTCCCCTGCTTGTCCTCTGTCTCTTCTTTCTCTGTCTCTCTCAAAAATAAACATTAAAAATAAAATAAAATAATAAAATAAAAATAAGATAATGTTTCTACCTCCAAATTACACCCCCCAGACTGGCTTCGAAAAGTAGCCAAAAGCAGTATTTGGGGTTCAGAAAACACAGCCAATCTTACCTAATTGGCTATTAGGGCTGTGTGGGGGACCGTACAAATGTAAATATATGAACTTTGTGGGGAAGAGTTAGGCAAGCTCTGGGTAAAAGACCAAATAAACTTGTCCACCGCGGGCCTTGGAAACTGTTACGCAGCAGATCGACAGCAGATCGACCTCGTTATTCATCCGCGTGGTGAGCTTTGGGTCACATGTTCTGTACCCACGTGTCAAGAAGAGGTGAGCACGCGCTCGCACAGCAATGTCATCGCAAACGTGCCTTAAGAATGCCGAGCGGAGTCCCTGGAAACCACGGGGATGAGGACGGATCCTGGGGTGGGGCCTCCGGCAAGCAGCTACCCTGGCCTGGTTCGCAGCCAAGCCACCGCGAGATGAGTCTGTCGTGGGCACCTGTTCCTCGCAGACACCGGGCGACTGCAGCTGGTGGGCTTCGTTCTTGTCATGCTCGGGGCAAATGCCCACCTGTGGCCCCAGCGCCCGGAAGGATTTGGAAAATTACTAACCCAAAGGCTAAGGAGACAGTTTCGGTCCAGAGCCACTTAACCCCCCCCCCCATCCCCCGACAAAACACTTTTGGAGACAAACTGGCATGATTCTTAGACAGAAGGAGACAAAATCACTGACTCAGGAAAACCAGGCCCTCTCTGGAGGGCCCAAGTCTTTTAAGACGTGGCTGGAACATTCTTGGGTGGGACGGTTCATCAAAAAAACAAACAACTTAGCAGTTCGCCTTCATCCAAAACAAGTTTCTCTGTGAGCTGCCCCAGCCACTGCCTCCACCTCGGGCCAGGCCACTCGGGCGGCTCCTGAACGTCAGTCAGTCTTTACCTCGGCCACGGGGACCACACCCTAGTGTGTTCCAATTCTTGACCTGCCAGGGATCACGACCCTGTCTGCATACCGCCCTAGCTCAACTCAATTTGGGGCTGCCTTCCTAAGCAGCCCTGAGCTCGGTCCACCTTGGAGGTGACCCCGGCTTGAACCCTACATGGATAAGTCAAGCCAGCAGGAGCGGAAGACGACAGTGGCTGGGAGTACTGGCTTTGGAATCAGGGACACCTATAATCCTCCGTCACCATTTTCAGCTGTGCAGACAGCACGACTGCCCAATCAACAACTAGGGGTGCCTTCCTACATTTCTGTTTCCCGGCAATAGCCTCGTACATCTAAGGATTCCGTCGTATCAGGCCATCCCCACTCTATGTGCAGAAAAAAAGGTTGCACCTGGATTCAACTTCCCATGGGACAGGGGGCATACAGGGTCTCCTGGTGCCAGACAGAGGGCCTTTCCAGAACCTCCCCCAGAAAGCCAGCACATTGGCTCGGTGCTCCAGGATGTTTATTCCCCAAAACCACTCTTCCCCTATAAAAGGAGAGCCCAGTGGGGTCCCTGTGCTGGAGTATGACCCCCTGATGTGTGTGGCTGCACCCCTGCCCCAGGACTTCTCTCCACGGGATGCAGAGAGAACAGGGGACGTGGGCGTATGCACTGAATTTGGAAGGCTTAGCAGGAAAAAAAGAATGTAAAATAAATCATCTATATTTTTATACTGATTACATGTCTGACAGTAATATTTTGGATACATTAAGTTAAAATAAATTATTAAATGGGCGTCTGGGTGGCTAAGCCTCTGACGGGCTCAGATCATGATCTCACGGTTTGTGAGTTCGAGCCCTGCGTCGGACGCTGTGCTGACAGCTCAGAGCCTGGAGCNATTAAAATTAATTTCACTGTTTTGCCTTACCTTTTTAATGAAGTTACTTGTGATAAGCTAAATAATAGCATCCAAGGACCCTGGGAACCTGAAAGCATCACCTTATATGGCAAAAGAACCTCAATACTACAGAGCGGCTGAGCATGACCTTGAGTTGTCTTCTGTTGGGGAAAGAGAATGTACATTTGCAGTTGTAACTCTGTAAGGCAGAGGCATCCTTGAAAAATCATACATATGGGGTGATGTGGGTATGCATGTTACATAACCAAGGGGCAGTGGGCCATGTGCTAGATACCTGCTGACTTGTCTGCCAGCACCTCCTCTCTGGAGCTCCCAGGAGTCATTGTGGACAGCAGGACCTCATCCCTTGACTCATCTAATTGAACCAGGAGGGGCACCTGACCCAACCTGGCCCACTTAGGGTCCCTTTTGTTGCAGTATAGTCCTGGGAGCAAAAGGGACCTAAGAGCTAAGCTCAGGAGCCATGGATGGGCATTTTCTACTCACAATCTGGACCAGAAAGGAAGAGGAGGACAGAGGAAAGAAAGGAAGGAAGAGATAAGGAACGGAGGGAGGGAGAGGGGAAGGGAGGGAAGGGGGAAGAAGAGAGAGAAGTTGTGGTTAGAGATGCAGAGACAGTGCTGACGGTAGCCTTGGGCTAAGTTGATTTCTCTTACATCCCACCAAAGGAATTCAACTAACATACCTTATCATAGATTAGCTGTGAGAAACAAAAGTAATTTATGTAAAAAGTGCTTTGCAAATGATGCAGCACCGTAGATAGGCTAAGCGCTATTTTCATTATCAAGGCAGACCCTCCTCTCCCATCAGTGCTCTAGCTAGTGACCTTGACCCCGCTTTGGAATCCCCTGACTTCCCACTGTCTCTTCTCCCAAGTCATCCTGCATTTCCCCACTTCTGAGAAACTACCAGAATCTGCTCTTCCTCCAGGAGCCCATTGTCTTCTCCTGTCTCTTTTTAAACTAAAGCACATACAATTGGACAAAATAATCTCTAAAATTCCTCGCAGCTTTGCTGTCTTGCAATTCTGGATTTCTTTCATGATCCTCAAAACTCCACGGACCACTCAGACTGTAGAATAGGGGTAGGTGCATCAGAGTGTCCTGGGGGCTGGTGAGAAAGCAGCCCTCCCCAGGATTACACCATTTTTCAGCCTGAATCACAGTCTCTGGGGGTGGGTTGAGGCTGTACTTTAAGCACACTCCATCCGGTAGCCCTGGCATGGGGATCAATAGCTTTTGAGTCAGATGTATCCAGGTTGAGTAGCAACCTCGCTGCTTACTGACTGTGAGACCTTAGAAATGTGCTTACCCTTTGTGTTTATACTTCCACTGCATTGAAAAAAAAAAAGGGGGGGGCGTAATAGTAGCAAATTCATGGAATTACTTTGAGGCTTCAGTGAGATGATAGGTATAAAGAATCTAGCACAGTGTCCAGCATTCAGAAAAGCTGCAATAAATATTAGCTGTTATTAGTAACATAGCAAATAGAAGACTGTACAAATTCTAAAGCAAATCAACTGGGTTGATTTAATATTCAGACATAAATTATAAACTTCCTTATCCAGTCCCTCTTTAGGATAGGAGACAGGGAGCTGTTTCGTTAAAGGCAGCATGCAGCTGTACCTTTATTTCTGTGCTCATTTGTTTAATGGCTGCTCCACAAAGGAAGAGATTGTGTTTATTTTGCTTTAACACACACATACACTTTATTTAAAGTGGGTTTGTGAAGATATAGTTTATACATAATAAGATTCACCCTTTTTAGGTGGAAGTTTCTTTGAGTTATATAACCACAACCACAGTCAAAACACAGAATATTTGTATCCCCCCAGAAAGTTTCCTTGTGCTACTTTGTAGTTGATCCTTCCTGCTCCCCCACCCCACCCCCAGTCACTGGCAACCACGGGTCAGATCTCTGTCCCTACACTTTTGTATTTTCCACAGTGTCATATGAAAGAGTAGCATACCGAGTCACTATTCAGGCTCTTTTTGCTTAGAATAATGCACCTGAGATTCATTCATATTGTTGTGTTTATCAGGAGTTTGTTTTTTTTTTTTTTTTTGTGAGTAGTATTCCAAAATATGGACATTTCACAACTTGTTTATTCATTCATTAGTTCATGGTTCTTTGGGTTGTTTCCAGTGTGGGGTCATCACAAATAAAGTTGCTAAAACCATCTGCATTCAGGTCTTTTTGTAGACATAAATTTTCATTTCTCTTGGGTAAATGCCTAAGAATGGAATCATTGGGCTACTTGGTCAGTGGAGATTTAAGTTTATAAGAAAGTGTCAAACCATTTTCCAAAGTGGTTGTACCATTCTGCATTCCCAACGTGATGTGAGAGCTCCATTTGCTCCATATTCTCCCCTGCATTGGATGTTTTTGCCATATTTTTAAGTTTTAGCCATTCTAGTAGGTGTTTAGTAGTTTTAATGCATATTTCCCCAACAAATAATGAAGGTAAGAGTCCTTTTTTAGGACTCTTAAACACTTTGTAGTTCATTAAACACAAGAGTTTGAGTTATTTGTATTTCTATTTTACGTTTTGAAAAGATATCTGTATTCTTGATACAAGCCCTTTATCAGATATGACTTTTATACATATGTCTTCCCAGTCCCTGGCTAGTCTTTAATTTTCTCAACAAAAGCTTTGGAAGAGGAGAAGTTTTTAACTGTGAAATTCAATTTATGAACGTTTTTGTATGTGGTTTGTGCTTTGGATGTTGTGTCTAAGAAATCTTTGTGTAACTTACAGTCACAAAGATTTTCTCCTGTGTATTCACCTAGAAGTATTGTAGTTATTGCATTGAGTCCAAGATCTATTTTTACTTAATTTGTACACATGGCATGAAGTATGGCTTACAGGCCATTATTTTGCCCTAGCAATGTTTGCTGAAAATATTATTCCATCTTCATTTAATTACATTGTCATTTTTGTGAAAAATCAATTGCCCATATATTTGACATTCTGTTTCTAATTCTTTATTCTATTCCATTGATTTGTAGGTCTGTTTCACCAGAACCACATTGTGGTGATTATGGTAGCTTTATAGTAAGTCTTGAAATCAGGTAGCTTCAGTCCTTGAGTTTTGTTCTTTTTCAAAATAGTTTTAGCTATCCTTAGCCCTGTGCTTTTTCTTTTTCCAAAGGATTTTGTTGGGATTCTGTTTACTCTGTAGACCAATCTGGGGAGAATTGATATTTTAATAATGCCTTCTGGTCCATTAATCTAGCACACCCCTCCATTTCTTTAGGTCTTCTTTGAACTCCTGATATTTTATGGTTTTCAACATTTATTATTAGATCTATCCCTAAGTAGTTCATGAATTTTAATACTATTGTCAATGATAGTTTTTAAATTTCAATTTCCAATTTTTCACTGCTCATATACATAAGCACAATGGAGTATTGTAAACGCCTCTGTATCCTGTGACTTCACTAAGCTCAAATATTAGTTTAGTAGTTGTCTTATAGAATCTCTGAGGTTTTCTGTTTGAACTATTTCATCATCTGTGAATAAAAAGTATTTTTTCTTTCCAATGTGCATACCTTTTATTTCTTTTACTTGCTGGATTGCATTAGCTGGAGCCTTCAGTATTGTTTTGAATAGAAGCAATGAGAGAAAACACCACGCATTGTTCTCCGTCTTAGGGGGATTATATTTGTTTTGTTCAATACTACATTCCCAGCACCTTGCACCAGGCCTGGCACACAGTAGGCACTCAAAAGAATTTGCCGAATGAATTAAAACAGAGTTCGCTTATATGTATAGAGATTAAAATAACATTGGTTTCATTAACATCTTATCCAACCACTCAATCTATTGAGTCACAAGTAAAATTATGTAATATGTTCTAGGATATCATTTTGAAATCAGGAACGTTTTCAAATATAAAAATGCTCCGGTGGGAATGTAGGAATTTAGGGATGAGCTATACACTTAACACGACGGTGACGCTATACTGTGTATTTGTCTGATGAATTGAACCTTAATTAATCAATAGGTTTAATTAAAATGCAGTAACAACAGAACTATTGCTTTTCTACCTCTTCTCTGGGATAGTGGAGTCTGAGAAGCTACAAAATCTGATTTCTACATATTATCAAAATGCTAAGGATGTCTAGTCAGTGCCAACTATACAATGGAAAGGATAATACCCTTGTCAACTTGGGGGTTAAGCATAAAACATTTTTAGAAAACTCAATTCAAAACATATTATTTATTGTCTATTATTGTCCTAGGAGCGAAGGTCAGAAGTACGGGATGAAAGAAGATGGTAGTATTTTAAATGGTTCCTAATCTCAGGAAATTCAGTATTTTGTGGTAGATATCAGATTTATATGTTAGAAATCGAGACTAATGCAGCTTTCCCTCTGATTGCCAAAATAAAAAACGGAGGAAAAAATGTCAAAGTGAGCTAGAATTATACAGGAAATCTTTGTGAAACATATAATATTTTAAAACGGCTTTAAAAAAAATAGACCTTAGACCTTGGATAGATAGCAAGAAGAAAAAGTAAAAAGTAAAGCTTTATTAAATATTTTTAACTGCATGCATTTTATGTTCTTCTGATCACTTAAAAAAAAAAAAAAAAAAAAAAAAAAAAAANCTGGCTCAAGCAGTAGAACACGCAACTCTTGATCACGGAGTTATGAGTTCGAGCCCCACACTGGGTGTAGAGATTCCTTAAAAATAAGCAAAAGCAGAAGTTGAAGAGAGGAAAAGGGGGAACAAAAGGTAGCTATATATTAATTTCGGTTACATCTCCATTCCATTTAATTCATTAAGAATTACCAGACTGGGGCCCTGGGTGGCTCAGTTGGTTAAGTGTCCAACTTTGGCACAGATCACGATCGCCTGGTTCATGAGTTCAAGCCCCATATCAGACTCTGTGCTGACAGCTCAGAGCCTGGAGCCTGCTTCAGATTCTGTGTCTCCCTCTGCCTCTACCCCTCCCCCGCTCGACTCTGTGTCTCTCTCTCTCAAAAATAAATAAACATTAAAAAAAAATGACCAGACCTAAGGTTTGTAGAACCAGGATGAATTACCTACACACATACCCTTTCTTTGAGTGTCATCATAATGACCAAAGGTAAGTCAGCCAATCATCAAATGCTCACCTTTATAAAGTACATTGGTTCCAGAATCTAGAAAGTCAGGTGCTAGTGGTGTGGGGTTTTTGAGTGGCATGAACATAATCCATCCCAGAA
>NW_027527624.1:4224423-4233310 GCF_008692635.1 Crocuta crocuta
TCACTTTGCAGACATAGAAGTAAGTTACTAGTTGCCAATACACAATGTCATCAGGTTACCTAAGTGAGTTGACAAGAGGCTTCCCAAATGCTTTCTTCTCTAGCAATCATAGAAAAACAAAATTTATAAATGGCATTATATATGGATAAGGCTCTGAGTAAATATATGGACCTGCGCTCTGAGTAAAGCTGCCTCAAATCCCTTCCTCAGAACAAAAGAGGAATTAACGAGAAAAAAAAAAAATCAGGTATGACATTTATATGTATGCTGCCCATAATTGTTTTCTTCTGACTTAATTGTATGTTTTCAATATTTAAAACATTGAATGTTTCCGGGGCACCTGGGTGGCTCAGTTGGTTAAGTATCCGACTTCAGTTCAGGTCATGATCTCACGGTTTGTGGATTCGAACCCAACGCCGGGCTCTGTGCTGACAGTTCAGAGCCTGGAGCCTGCTTAGATTCTGCATCTCCTTCTCTCTCTGCCCTGCCCTACTCACTCTGTGTCTCCCTCTCTCTCAAAAATAAACAAACATTAAAAAAAAAATTTTTTTAAAACATTAAATGTTTCCGAAGCCAAAATTAGATAACAAAATACACTCAGAGAATTCCTTCTTCCATCCCTATGCGACCCTGTGCTCTTTCTTTTCCCACAGATTAACTTTTGAATAGTTTTTGATTTATACTTCCAGTGTGACTTTTTCACAAATATGAGCAAATACGCATATACGCATATGCATACACAACCATACTCATATTTCTCTCCCGTCTTACCCCCTTCCCCCAAAATAGCATATGATTTCATGGTTTGGCACCTCATTTTTTTTCGCTTACCAAAATATTCTCTGGGCCACTCCATATCAGCACATTAGAAATTTTCCCCATTCCTTTCTGCAGTTCAATATTTTGGAAGCATCTGTGTGGTCCCTTTAAAAGTATTAAAGAAGTCAGGGCACCTGGGTGGCTCAATCGGTTAAGCGGTTAAGTGTCTGATTCTTCATTTTCACTCAGGTCATGATCTCATGGTTGGTGAAATCAAGCCCTAAGTCAGGCTCTGCGCTGACAGCATGGGGCCCACTTGGGATCCTCTCTCTCCCTCTCTCTACCCCGCCCCACCCTCTCAAAAAATAAACAAACATTAAAACAAGTAAAGAAGCCATTAAAAGTGAGAACTGTAACTACTAGCAGAATTTAACTAGTTAAGTCTAGTTTATCTACAGCAAATGTTCAATTTCTGGACCTTTTACCTGAGCCATTCACCTCCTACATCCAAGTGTTGGGATATGTCGAGAGTACAAAAACCAGCTTTGATCATTGGCCCAGGCAAATGATGGCAAACGCAAAACTTGCCCAGGAGATGGCAAAGGCCAAACTTGCCCCTGGAGGGGAAGGAGACAATTTTCTTTCTGCTCTCCAGAAGCTTGGATCTGGGCAGAAATCATGACTTCGTCTCACAGAACAATATTTATGTGAGCTCAATTAAATAGTCTAGAAATCAGAGGCTTCCCCATTCCGCACCCCCAATGAGCCATGTAGTAAAACTGCACAAGGCTCAGATGTAGAAGTATAAGTGTTGCACTTATATCTAGTCTATTTTGGGGGGACTCCTACTCATTTCCAAACAAGACACCAATATCCAGGACTAATATTCCCCCAAAACCACCTGTTAAATAAATCGGTTATACCTAATATACAATATAGGATAATCATGTGTGAGCAATTTAGATAACTCTATAAAGTCAGTCTTACACAAATCTTTATGACACATTCTTCCAGATCCTGTCCATTGCTACAATTCCAATCTGCTGCCAGAGGGCACCTCAAGTGAAGGAAATCTGAGCTATAGGAGTTCTAGAACTAGATGATTTTAAACACGACCTTTTAGTCTGTCATTTGCAACAGATGTTCCTGGGGGGTAACATGTACATAGTCATTTAAGATCAATTCTAGAAAAAAAGTAAATCAGGCACTCATGTAACTTTTTGTTTTCTCTTTTTGAATTAGCTTCTTCAAAAATTGGAGTTAAGGGGCACCCAAGTGGCTCAGTTAGTTGAGGATTGGTCTCTTGATTTCAGCTCAGGTCATGATCTCAGGGTTGGTGAGATTGAGGCCCACATCAGGCTGTGTGCTGACAGCACGGAGTCGGCTTGGGAGTCTCTCTCTCCATCTCTCTCTGCACATGTGTTCTCAAAATAAATAAATAAACTTTAAAAAATTGGGGTTAACAATTTTAAACATCAAAACAATAGTATATGACTGGCCATTTATGAAATTGTTTCTATGAAGAGTAACTTTTCCTGCACTCCCAAATTAATGCTACCTTGCACTTCTGAAGATGTTTTCTATGTATTTCTTAAAACTTTCTTTTTGTAACCTTCTATTTGCCCCTTGTGCTAAGTACAGAAAGGTAAAAAGGAAAAGTCTAGATCTAAGCCCTGTTAATAGTTGAGCACATTTTCTTCCAGTGTGTTTCCCATACATACACGTTTTTTCTTTACACTTTTGAGGGTAGAGTCTGTAAATCTTGCCATGTCCTTTGGCCAAAGACTTTGTAAATGGAAGCTAAAGCTGTTCCCTCCAAACACTCTCTGAATCCGATATAAATGACTTCGCGATCTCTTCTTGGGTTCGGGGTAAGTTAGAAAATTTCCCATTCATTAGCATCCCTTCTTTTCTGGAATTATCTTTTCCAACAACTACTAGATTAAAATGAGGAAGAAAAAGAGAGGCCAATAACTCCCTTTGAAACCGGTTATCTGATTTTGAGTCTTTGACAGAAAAAAAATAATTAAAGTTCCCATTAACTTCCACATTGCCATAGTGTGATTGAATTCAGAGGCCTTTCAAATCTAAAAAGTCCTCTTTGCCATAATAAAAGATGACACTGTTAAATCATTCATTTAAAAAATACACTTACAGAATACTCAAACGGGGATTGAGCATTCAATCCTTGTTTCAATACTCAAACGGCCTTTCATTGATTCGCTGGAACTTTCTGACCATTCCTCCTTAGGAAGGACTGTGAGCATTCGCATGGGCCAGCAGCTGCACTCGCAGGAATGCGGCAGGTCCTTGCCCAGGGCCCAGCCAAAGCAAACCCGACTTGATGAGTATTGATCGAGGACCTCATCAACCCCACATTCTAGACAAAGGTCAGTGTAATTAGATTGCTTTGAGTAAAATGAGCCCATGGAAACCTAGACTAACAGAATGGATAAACCATAAGGTGATATTTGCTTTAGAAAAGGACTACTTCCCAGAGAATTGCTTTAATAACAGGCTCTCTTAGTATATTTTAAATAAGATTTGACTATGTTAAAACACACCTTTCAGGAACTGGCCACTGAGGAGAGTCCTGTACACAAGTACTTCCTGTTTTGCTGAGAAGTCTTCTTAAATAATATTCTTTGACACATATAGCACAATAAATAATTACCAAATTTTCATTTTAATTATAGGGGATGTCGTTTGAGGTTACATCAGAGCTACAAGGTAAATTATCTTCCTCTTTCTCAAGGTCTAGGTAGACTGTGTGGAATTTAGAAAGGTCTCTTAAAAGGTATAAAATATGGAAAACATTTAATATTTTCAGAGAGACTGTGAAATACCGAAACTAGCTCCCTAGTGACACCAGCTGTACAAAGCTCCATGTGACATCATAGGCTCATTCCTACGTGCAAAATTGCTTTATTGCTTTTAATAATAAATTAATTCATTAAGCGAATTCAACTTTAAAAGCAGCACGTGCGAGGGGTGTGTGCAAAATAATACGAGCAGGACGGGCCGACCTTCAAAAATCATCAATTTCCAGAGGGCACCAGTACTGGATAAACCAGAAGCAGGTCCTTCTAAGCGCTGGGACTTCTGCATGGCCACGCAGGTCGCACGCCCACGAAGCGGGCTCTTTTTTCACCTCTCCTTTTAATAACAGTTTTCTAAGAGCTTTTGGTTCAGGGCAAAATTGAGCAAGAGGGTCAGAAATATCCCACAAACCCCCCGGCCTCCACGAGACGCCTGTCACTCACAGGGCCTCGATCCTGCCGGTGGAGACGGATGCTGGCTTTGCTGAAAGCCGTTTCGAAGTTTTAGGCGAAACACTCAACACAACTATGATTTACCCTGAAACCACCGGGGCACAGTATAATAAAAACAGTTGTTTCCTCCGGCTCTCCTCCTTGTTCGCCTAAAAGGGACAGACTTTTCGAGGTGGTTGTTTGACAGCAGCGGCGCACGGAGGAGAACCTTGGCTGCCCAGGTGCGGGGGGCGGTCCGAGCCCCCCGAGCGCGCGTGCAGGGAGCGGACGGTCCCAGCGGCCCTCCGCGCACCCCTCCCTCCACCCCCGGGGCGCCCTGAGCGCGGCGCCCCCTTCGCCGCGGCCTGTCCCCGGTCTCTGCGCGCGTCCAGAGCGGCACTTCAGCTCCGCCGGCTCCCAGGTGGGCCCCGAAGCAGGCCCCCCGGCCGCGCCCGGGGCTGCCTGCGCTCCNACTTCGGGGAGCAGGTAAGCCCCGGCCGCGCCCCCCGCCCGGCCCGGGCAGTTGCGCCCTGAGCCCCGCGCCCCGCGCCCGCCTCGCACTTCTTGGCCTTAGACACCCGGGCGCCTGGGGATGAGAGCAGCGGGGAGTCACCTGCTCCCAGTCCCTTTTTTTATCCTAGAACATTTGGTTGGGCTTGCAGCTTGTCAAGGATGACTTTTCCAGCACTCCATTCCCCCTCCCCCCCGATTATTCAGCAGACTTTTCCAGCTCTCTCCGGAAAATGTGAAAAGACCGGAGGGTTTGGAGCTTCACCTATAGACGGGTTTTTAGTGCACAGCAGGAGTATTATGTAATTTGTTATTATGTAAACCTCAGGTCTGTAAGTAAATTGTAGTTGCAAATAGCTCACGTGCTTGGGTTTTATTTATCCGGTGTTGGTGGTGATGGCGATGATGGGGAGATTTTGCCTTACGGTGTGTCCAAGTTGATTTCCCAGGTACTTCTAATTTTTTTTTGTTTTGCTTTGTTTTGTTTTTTGCCCAGGTGTGGATTACGGGTGCCCAAATGATAAGCTGACCGTTGGCCATGCCTAGTGTGGTGTTTATTTTTGTCTCTCTTGGACCCTCACTAAAGAAGGGGAGCACCTTTTTGTTTGCGGTCTTCTTGTCCTTGTTTCTTTTTCATGCGTTTCCCCATTTCTCTCCATGTGGCGTCATTGCAAATCTGGCACTGCAGACTCTTCAGCAGAGGGGCACTGGTACTCTGCACTTGGCCTGTGGGGACCGTTTTCTGCAGGGCCTCCCGTGGGCTGCAGCTGCGTCTTAAGGCCAGGAGGAGGGTGGGGGTGGGGATGGGGTCAGCTCCTGGATGAGCAGGTGTGAGAACCGCGACAGTGGGATGAGCCACACTCCTGGTGTTATAGCACCTTATTTCTTTTCCTTTAAGTCAGGAGACTTCAAAGGATGCTTCTATAGAAAATGCGCCTATGTTAGTGCCGTTTGAGTTTTCTGACACCAGTTTTTCAGAAGGAGGGTTGTTTGACTCCTCTATTAGATGAATACTGGCTTGGATTGGTCTCTCTGTGCTCAGAACTTTTGATTGATTGCAACTCTGCAAGCACAGTAGTACTTAGCCCGCATCGTAAGCTTCTTTTTTCTTCAAATTTTCTTGCCAGTAGGTGTTCTCAACGTAGTATAGTCCCCAGAGACCTTTGTCTAGTAAGCCAACGAATTTCCCTTGGTGAAATACTGTATTTTTCTGTTGCCACTTTGCTCTGACAGTTGCTTTCTGGGGTCGCCCAAGGGCTTCTCTGCTGCTGCATCTCCTTCCTGCCCACCTTCTCTTCTTTCATAGTTAACTGGTGACTTCAGGCATTTCCTATCATCTGTGGAAAGGTCTGAGGACCTGAATTTACTACACTTCACATTTTAGATGAGTCAAGTGCTGTATATTCACCTGAACTGTTGGTGTGTGTGTGTGTGTGTGTGTGTGTGTGTGGTGGGGCGGGGAGGGGGAGACTATATGGCATAACTGGTGGAGGTAAGAGTGTTCTATGTCATAATTAAATGACTTGAAATATAACATAGTATTGCCTCACATTTGCCTTGACTTAATTCCTTGATATAACTGAGGATTTGATTTCAGTGTAAGGGAAAGGATCTCCTGAGGTCACGAAAGGGAGGCTCGCCATAAACAGTTATACAGATGGTTTATCCTTGTAGGTCTAATAATTCAAATGCATCCATAAAACATTGCTAACCTAATCAGCATAGCTGACCGACACAAGCTAAGTGCCAGAGTGTTGTCTTTTTGCACAGAAGCTTTATCAACAAGTGTTTGAGGTCCTTATCCCTTAGGTGCCTGTGCATTTATGAGGTTGCAGGCTGCCTGGTGGTAGAGATAGTTTGTCAGAGTTAGGGGTGAAGGGATGGGGGCAAGAAATTGACAGGTTTGCCAAACTTTCTTTTACCATCTGGTATCGGATGATAATTGTTTTTGCAAAATATGACAAGGTTAGAGGGATGGAATTTACTTTTTCTTAGTTGGAAACAGTAGTAGAGTGACCTGGTCACATGTGAGTAAGAATAGAGGAGCGTTTTACCCCTCTATTTCAAATGCTTTGAAACACATCCGCGAGGAGGAAAAATGAGCTCTTTGCAAAAGTAGGTCTACTTGAGATTTCAGAAAATATGAAAATATGCAGCTCTTGACTTGAGGTTTTAATCATATTTTAGACAGATGGACACATGCAGATCAGCACCAGTCTTCTTTAGGAGTGGGCAGGTAGAATACACCTTGAGTGAACAATACTTCATATTTCAGTAATTGACTCCTAATTAAGAAATATAACAAGGGAGTGCAAAGATCAAAGGTCAAAGCAGTCTGTGGTTAAGTCTCTGACTTGTCAAGAATGAAAGACAGTAAAATGACATAAATGTTTCCTAGATGAGTTGTGTGTGTGTGTTATAAACATCTCAGTTTGTTGTTTCTGGAGGAAATATGGACAGAACTTTTAAAATGGGATTCCAGCTGTATACAGGATTCGACTGAAATTTGAATAAACAACGCACATGTGACTGTGTAAAGGAATTCTCTAGTCATAAATTATCTCAGAGCTGTTAGTGCATGTGGGGGAGGGGCTAGGAAGATGCCTGTAATGATTTATTTCACACCTGCTGAGAGGCTCCATGAACATTCTGTTGTATATAGTGTTCCTTATAATTTTATAGGTCAGTCAGGGAGGAAACCCAAATATGACGGGGTATTCTAACAAGACTAGCAGAAGCTATTCTCACATTTTAAATTTTGGTGGTGGTGGCACTTTGTGGGGGTGGTGGTAAAGGAGAGTTGAAGTCTACACTGGGGAACAAAGCTATATGGAATAGATGACCTGCTTTATAATACTAAACAGAAGCACCATAAGACAGAATGAGAATAAATGCATTGTTGCAGAGACTAAAATAATGTTTTTAGAACCTGGTGGATGCATAGAACACTTTATAATAATTACAGCAGATCTAGAATTATCATTTTATCTCTATTTTTACACGTTGACAGTAAGTGTTAATTGCTTCCATTCACAGGCCTCTCAGTGTGTGCTTAAAGCATCTCAGCACATGTTGTCACTGAGGAAGGGCTGAGAGGCTTAGACGTGTTAAGTCACTTGTCCAAGATCACACAGGTAATATCGGACGGAGCCAGGATTCAAGCCCACATCTGCTTGGCCCTTAGCCATTCTGCTGTCTGCCCTCTCCAGTCAGGCTCATCCACTGCAGTTCACCCAGGAGATCTTAGAAATTTAGGAATAAATTCTGGCTTTTCTGATTCCCAACCTGGGCTTAAACTTAATCTTAGCTGTCAGGTTTTGGATTTTATGATGTAAGACAATCATAAAATTCCATGATTCAAGAGGTTCTTGGAAGAACCAAGTTATACAGGTAATTCATATTGATAAATCAACAGTATATCTTATTTTGTCTTCTGTTAAAAGGGGAGAAAAAGATAAGCAACTGATACTTCACAGTAAAATTATTCAGAAGTTACTTAGTATTTATCACTGGAGCACTACAGATTGCTGAAATAGATTTGGAACAATGTTTTTCTTTAAAGTATCTGCAAATGGCCGTGATGTCACTATGTTCAAAGAACTGTTATTTCTGCTTAGAATTAAACTTGATACAAAGTCTCTGAATTCCTAAAAAGCCAAGTTCACCAAATTATTTGAATAAATCAGTGAAATTTGTTACAGGGTACTTAATGACACTTGAAGTGTTAAGTACAACTTTGTTATGAAGACTTTGAAGGAGACAAGAAGGTTGAAATTGTTCTCAATTCAGAAGGAATGTGTTGAGCATCTGACTCTTGATTTCTGCTCAGGTTATGATCCCAGGGTTGTGGAATCAAGCCCCGTGTCCAGCTCTGCACTGAATGTGAAGCCTGCTTAGGATTCTCTCTCCCTTCCTCTACCCCTCCTCTGTGCTCGTGTTCTTGCTTTCTAAAATAATAATAACAACAATAGTAATAATAATAAAAGAAATGTGTTCTTCCAAATGTCTGGTAATTTCCCTTTTCACACCAAAATGATAACTGTGGGTATTTCCAGTTGCCCTGAATGATCGATTCACTGAATTTGGTTGGGTCCAGTATGGTAACTCAAAGACCCAAAGTTTTTATCTGTGAATGAAGATATTTGTATGTGGAGTGTTACAATTAGTAGTGTAAGATGGGTAACAGGTATGTTAAGAGCCCTTCCTAATTTAGAAAACCTAGCATTAGGCTTTCACAGTTAAGGGTCTCAAATTACTAATATCACAAGATGGAGAAAAAGGGAGGCCCAGGAAAAATAGTTTAATAAATGTCCTTTCTGTCTACTAAGTAGAGAAATATATACCTTCCCCCCCCACCCCAGCAACGA
>NW_027527624.1:4233399-4260322 GCF_008692635.1 Crocuta crocuta
ATATTACCCCCCCCCCCCCCCCAGACCAGGAGATACAGGAATGAAAAATGGTGAGTGTCTTACACTGACCACTGTTGGGAAGGGACTGTCCATCTGAGGTCCCTAAGCGATGCAAGAGACTTCCCAGGCAGCTTGCCTTAAGTAATGATGAAACTGACCTTTGTATGTTCCACTGTGCAAAGTACCTAAAGACGGAAGTGGCAATCTCAAGCTGGGTTTCCAAGTATTCCTNGGGTGTCTTTTTTTCCCTCCAACCTATTCTGTATTAATGGAATATATTTCAAAATGACATTAATTGTTTTCTAATTATACGCATAGTGTATGTTAGCTGTTTAAAGTTTGGATAAGTATTTTAGAATGGAGGGAAAAGTAAAAATAACCCTGATTCTGCTCTGAAGAAAAAAAAAACTCCTTCAACATTTTGGCTATCTCCTGCCAATTTTCTCTCCCATAATTGAGGTATGTGTGTGTTTCACAGAACACAGAGGCATTTTCCCCATATCGCTTATAAGTATTTAAGTATGGTTTTAAAGTTTTATTTATTTATTTTTGAGAGAGAAAGAGCGCATGAGCACAAACTAGGGAGGGGCAGAGGGAGAGGGAGAGAGAATCTCAGGCAAACCCTATGCTCAGCACAGAACCCAAGGCGAAGCTCAGCCTCATGAAGTTGGACACTTGACCAACTGAGCCACCCAGGCACCCCAAGTATGATTTTAATAGTAGCCCAGTATTTGATTATACAAGCATGCTCTAATTCCCTTTGCTGTATATTCTGTTGTTTATTTTTTTGTTCCTTTAGTATTTATCGAGTACCTACTTTTTTTTTGCAATGGTATTTATTTTTTACTACTTTTTATTATTGAAGAATAGTTGACATCCAATGCTATATTAGTTGCAGACGCACACCACAGTGGTTTGACAGTTCTGTACCTTACCCAGGGCTCACCGCGGTAAGGGTGGCCACCATTTGTTACCGTACAAGGTTGTTACAATATTATTGACTGTAATCCCTGTGCCGTGCTTTCCCTCTCCATGACTTATTTATTTTGTAACTGGAAGTCTGTACCTCATGATCCCTTTTACCTATTTCTTCCCCAATTTGTTTAAATGCTAAGGTTTTTTGTTTCCTGCAACAGAAAGTTTCAGAGACCATCTTTGTGTAATAAGTAGATAATGTGTTTTTTTCTGACTGCCTTGGGCTTTATGCCTGGCATAATTTAGTGCCTATTTCTGTTCCTCATTCATACATAGAAAATGAGGTCACTCTTTTCTGGCAGTCCATATTTAGTCAAGGACACCGTGACCTCCTTAGTCCAATTGATACTTACTTCTCCATGGTGTTTCCGAGTTCTCTTTAGATGTCATCTACATTTAAAGTACCTCTCTTTCGATGCACTTAGGTAAGTAGATTATCTCTAGAGCCTTGGAGGTATAATCCTGTGGCGGGTTTCTTCACTTATTTATTTATTGAGTGGTTTGATGACTAAGCTAACTACTACTTTGTCAGAATACTTCTTCCCAAGCATATCCTTCAAAAGATAAACACTTCATATATCAAGACAGTATCTAAATCTCTTTCTAGGAATGCATTAAATTCTTTTGAAAGCAGTGAGTCCTAAGAAATATCATTTATGGCCCATCTCACCTTTTGGATGTGGAAAGCCGAGTGTACGTTACTCGTCAGTAATCTGGTTTCCATGTCTCTTCGCTGTCCCTTGTCTGACTTGGGACAGGTTATGATGAGATGGGAAGATGAGAGACCCTAAGTGGAAAATCTTTTTTTTTTAATGGCCTCTGTGAGTTAGAGTAAATAAACCTTGTGAAATTCATACCAGAGTGACTCGGGTGATGCCTACGTGTTAAGAAGTCAATCTGGTATTTTTCAACACTGCAATTCGATGCAATAGATACAATAGAAGTACCGAAAACCCTCTTTTATTCACTATTATCTGGATATGAGCTCCCTATCTGAGTGCAGTTTTTTGATAACTGAAGCTTATCCTTTAAAATGCAGATCATTGTTTTTCTTTTTCTTTCTTTAATATGAGAATTATTGTTGCTGGAAATAGGTATTGCACATTTGTTTACCATGTTAATTAAATATAGTATATATGCAAAACAATGTAACATTTTTGGCTGTCTTGTAAATATCTGTTGTGCTAAGCAATCCGGGATATATGCTGACAGGTGATATTCAAAATACTTAGAGTTTGACACTGACCAAGATGATAAAAATGATAAAATAATAATTAATAAAAATACCTAATACTTGATGGATACTTTTTAATTTTTTGCTTCAGATCTACCCTGGGCCCCAGAAACTTAATAGAACTCCATGAAAATTGAAGAGTAAATCCTTTTGGACACCTCCTTTGGGAAAAAGCATATACACCTTATGACACTTGTTTTCATGCTCTGCACTGATTTTGTGTCTGTTCTAGAGATAGTCTAGAGTCAATGTCAAGCAAGCGACCTTTGAACAAGGAAAGCGTTGCCACCTTGGACATGGACCTGCCCTCAAGCTGCTTCGATCCTGCTTGAGAAAACATACGTGAAGCACCTTTACCATCAGAAGGGCATGGAACACAATGTGTAAATTGCACAGTGCAGTTTATGATAACACACAGTGAGGCGCCAGTAATTGTAGTAGAGCAGGAAGGCTGTGTCAGCCATGCAGAGATGGCTCTCATCCAGCTGTGGTCGCCCCCTGCCTCCTTCTCTCCAAATCCCCTTGTCATCAGAGGAGGAAGATGCACCCCATCTGCAGGGGTGAAAACAGAGTCACAGTGTAGGTAAATTAGCAGACTTCATAGCAAGCCGTACAAATTCAGGGTTTGCTTTAGTATCACTTCATGGTTTGGGAACCATTTACCTGCTGTTCCAACCAGACACCACTGACAGTGCTGAGGACCAATGAGCTTAAAATGACAGAGAGGACATTCTCTCAGCAGATGCGTGCGTTGCAACTTTCTGCTGCTTCTCTGATTGTTCCGTCACACCAAAAATGTTTCAAAGCCCATCCTGGGAAGGGAGATAACATGGTTATTTGTCAGGACAAAGGGGGTAATTTCTCCCCTAGATAAGGAGTTATCAGAAACAGCCTGGGCATCTGGTTCAGGAAATGCCACAGGGTCCCCAGGACGGACGGACCAGCTTTGTTTCTAGTTGGGGGAGTGTATTTTGGTCTAAGTTAGCTCGCAGGTCCTTGCTGGGTTTTGTACTTTTTATGATATTTTGATGTCACTAGTTGGGCAGGACTCTCGAAGGGCCTGACACCTTCAGCTTGTTAGAGGATTGCCTTCTGGAAAGATGGGTATGGTGGTGTAAACATCAGCCATCTTCCTGACGTGAGCACTCATCACTGTCCCCAACCTCGGGGTGGGGGAAGGGCTGTGTGTGGCTCCCTGTCCTGGAGCAGAAGGAGGCGAGAAGCATCTGCACACACCTCCAAGCCCACATTTCCGTGCCTCCTTGGTCCCTGCCTGGCTGGAGACCACAGCTGGTAGGGTGGCCTCTGACTCGAGGCTGGGAAGAAATTCAGAGCAAAACTGGGAATCCTCGGATAAGCACTTGCAGAGGTCACTGGCAAGGAGCATTGAGGCCCCTGGGGACAGATCGTTGGAATGACATGGCTGAAAAGCATAATATCTGCCGGCAGGTTAATGAGACTTTTTCTGGGGAGCCAGATGAGCCAGGGATGGGAGGGGGCAGAGGTTGTGGCCGTGACTTCCTAGGCTGGGAGAAGTTAAGGTGGCTTATTTTGTGAGAGGCCCGAAGAGGTCCGGTTTGGGTCAGGAAGCCTTGGGGGTCAGCAGTCACGTGCTCCGAGAGTCGGCCACTCCAGGTTATGGTCTTAACTAAGTGACGAGGAGTCCAGGCCCAGTAAGCTTTGCAAAGTCCCTGCGTGGTTTCTGAGAAATATAACATTGAGTCTAAGGGAGCATTTGAGTCTCTGACTGTCAGACCCTAGTTTGCCATCTGGCTCAGGTGTGCCTGTTCTGTGTCCAGAGCTGCTTTTAAGACCGTAGGAAGTTTGGGCGCCCTTGAATCCGGAGATCTGCTGGCCGCCGGGCCGTGCATTTTAATAGAGGGGACTAGTAGTGTGGAGAATCTAGAACAGCAGATTACAAAAGAAAAAATTGTCTGACATCTGAGTGCTTTAAATGGTTTGGCAGGAAATTCGCTGTGGCTGGGACACCGAGGCCTCCCACCGTGCGCGGCCTGAAGTTGACATTTTATAAAGACAGACCGCGCGTAGGAGAGTAACAAATGGCCCTGCTTAATAAGAAAGAGGTAACTTTCACCTCTTCAGGATTCGAGCCGAGCCCGATGAAGCAACTGGAAAGGCACGTCCCAGCCAGCCCGATCTGAAGGAAGGGAGTCAGAGTGTCTCTTCTCGGGCCCAGATGTCACACCCAAATGTGGTTCCCTGTCTCACTCTTGGAGACCTTGTTTTTCTTCAGAATGGGCTCTGGCAGTATCTCCTCCCTTTTCAGATGCAGCATCCCGTCACCTGGAGCCTGACAGGTACTCAAGATGTAACTCCTTTCTACTCCCACACAAAGGCACATACCTTTAGGTATTACATCACCTGGACTGCACACCTGTTGGGCTGTTTACCAAATTCGGGCGGGTTCGCTGGCCCGGGTGGTTAGCCCATGCTGTGTTTACCGGACTTCCCTAGACAAACCAGTGTTCCGGCAGTGAGGGGGCAGTGAACTTGGACTCACCTGCAGGGATAGTGGACCCCCACCTGAGGGCCTGGGGTGCAGAGCGGCTGAATGAATCGCCTTTGTTTTTCTAGGATTCTTAGTTACTCAGTTTTCTTTTAGGCTTAACGCATCTTCTTGCAGAGAGGGTCCTGGCAGCCCTGGTTTTCATTTCTTTCTAGAAATGGAGGTATGGTTCACATACGGTGAAATGTACAGGGCTTCTGTGTACTGGCCCGTGGGTTCTGACAGATGGCAAATGCATAGCTGTGTGACCCACACTGCATTCCAAATCCAGATCATTCCCATCAGCCTGGAGGGTTCCCCGATGCCAGTCGCCTCAAGGTAACCATGATTCCGGTGGCTAGATATGGCCTGCTGTTGTAGATTTTAGTGGACTCTAGCTAGGTGGAGAGTCTGGCTTTCTGTGTTACATAACCTTGCTCCTTGTACTATCTGGTGTTTTCAGTTCTAGGCCTTCACTTATATGAACTGCTGATCATTTTGATGTTCAGACATGATAAATATTAAAGTCTGATTTAAAAACTAACACCATATGGGGTGCCTGGGAGGCTCAGTTGGTTAAGCGTCCGACTTGAGCTCAGGTCATGATCTCACGGTCTGTGAGTTCGAGCCCCGCGTTGGGCTCTGTGCTGACAGCTCAGAGCCTGGAGTCTATTTCGGATTCTGTGTCTCCCTGTCTCTCTGCTCCTCCCTCACTCGTGCTCTGTCTGTCTTGCTCTCAAAAATAAATAAAACATTAAACAATTAAAAAAAACTAACACCATAGAACAAAAATGTGGTATATACCATCACGAATTATTCCTCAGCCTTCCAGAGGAATGGAATGGTGATGTGTATATACTACCACACAGGTGAACCTTGAAGACATGACACTAAATACAAGAAGCCAGACAGAAAAGGACACCTGTGGTATGATTTCACTTAGATGAGGTATAGGAGTAGTCCGACTCGTAGACAGGAAGGGAGCAGTGGCTGGCAGGGCGGGGGGAGGGCAGTGGGGAGTTTCTGTTTGGTGGGCACAGCTTCGGTTTGGAATGACAGCGCTCTGGAGAGGGACGGCGGCGATGGCTGCACAATACTGTGAATGCACTTGATGCCGCTGGACTGTAAGCTTAAAAGTGGTAAAAATGATCAATTTTATGTTAGGTATATTTTATGAAAAGAGAAAGTTTTAAGTAACATCATAAGCTACTGGGAATGCCTGTGGCTTCTGAAGAGGAACTCTCTTTTCAAAACCCAACATATATTAATTTTATTCTAATTATAGATGTTCAGTTTCATTGTAAAGGGGAGAAAAAGAAAAGTATCAAGAATGAGAGCCACGTGCAAACCTAATCACCTAGAGGTAACAGCTGTGTCTTATTTTACCACCATGTTTTCTTGCTTTTTTTTTCCCCATAGTATTGTATCTTTTTAAAAAGCTTATTTATTGATTTTGAGAGAGTGGGGGAGAAAAGGGAGGAGCAAAGAGAAAGAGAGAGAGAGAATTACAAACAGGCTGTGTGCTTATAGCGGAGGTCTGTCCCATGACCATGGGCTCAATCTGGGGGTCAATCCCACAAGCCGTGAGATCATGGTCTGAGCCAAGATTGAGAGTCGGATGCTTAACTGATTGAGCCATCCAGGTGCCCTTGCGTGTAATTTAAAACAGAATTGTAACCTCTTTCCACTTCATATGTAGGCAGTTTCCCTTGATTTTAAGTATTCCTCTAGCATGTGATGATTAATGGCTTCCTAGCATTCTCTCGCATAGATATGCCATAATTTATTTATTCCTTTGTGGTTAGATGTTCAAGTTGATTCTGTTTCGCTCTGTTTTGAGTAATGCTTGGGAACATTTTTGTACAGACATCTTTGCACACGTCTGATTATTTCCTTGGATGAATGCTAGAAATACTCGCGTACGTGTGCCCCTCTTCAGGGCTTCTGCTGCATGGTGCCACACTCCTGCAGAAAGTTCCAGAGAACCCTGCAGGTGCCGTGTGGGAGTGTGCCGCAGGCGTTCCTCGCCTTGATGCCGTTTCACAGTCCAGTGGCTTCCGCCACCAGGAATATTCATGCCAGTTCTCTCAAAGCTACGTGATGCTCATGAGGCTCCTTCAAATGATTTCCTTTATTAAAAGCATTTCTTTTTTAATGCTGAGAGATCAGTGTTACAGAATGTAATGCTTTTAAACCGTTTCAAGACTTCCATTCTTTTTAGTAGGCACGTTTTGGACCAAATCCCTACTCTGCATGGGGTTAGGCGTAAGCACAGGAAAGAAAAGGATTCTATTGGCTTCACTTGCATATGTCTAGAAAATACCTGTCCCTAAAGCTTTCGAGGCAGAGAAAAGTGCTTTTTGATGAGTTTAATGATGCTCAAAAAAATATGCTTCCTGAAACCTCCCAGGTAAATACCTGGGAGAGGAGAAAAAAGTTACTGACCTTCCTGGGTGCCAGGCTGTGCCCTAGACACCGGGTAGGCACTGTGGGGGGTCACCTTCCCACTTCAGAGATGAGCGCATTGAGTAGCTGTACCTTGTGTCGTTCAGCCTCAGCGGAGCAGCTGTGCTGCTGGACCGATGGCTTGTGCTCGGAGTCTCGTAGGAGAGTATTTGTGTTGACTGTGTTCTAGGGAAATGCAGAGCCAGTGATGTTTAGGGGAACTGGAAGAGAAAGCATTCTCTCTTTTTTGTCATCTTCTATTTAACCTGGTCTCCTGGCTATTTCACTTCCACCCTGGAGAGCAGAGAGAGAGACTGGAAATGGCTCACGCTCATTCAGCCGTGCACCGGGTTCCTGTGGCTTCTTGGTTCTTCCCCGCTCCTTCTGCCCAGTAGTGTCTGGCAGCAGTCCACGCAGAGCACGGCAAGGCTGAGGGGGACAAAAACACCCACTCCTGACAGCACCCCTGGATTTGACCTCCATCCCTGCACCCACTGGCTCTATGACCTTGAGCAAAGAACTTGACCTCTGTGGGCTTCAGCTTTCCCAGTCACACATGTGTGAAGTAGTATTGCTAAGCCGTTGAGCCTGCTCTGCTACAGCTGCGCCTGTTTATTATTATACAGTCTTGACTCTCTGACTTTTTTCCTGCTCTCTATCCATACAGTGACTTGCAGTAAGGGGATTTCTTAAACCGGAGCCAGCTGGGTTAGGGGCAGACAGAAGAATGCTGAGTGAAGATACTGGAAACACTTGGATTTTACAGCATGTATGCAAGCAGTGCTGCTGCTGCTTTTCTTTTCTTTCTTTTTTTTTCTTTTTTCTTTTCACTTGGGGAAAAGACTTCTAAGGCTCAATTTTTTCCATACTTGGGTCTTTTTTTTTTAAGTTGAATTACTGGGATTTAGGTAACATGTGCTTTTTGAAATGATAGGCTACATTGACTTTTAATTATAGGCTACCGTCTGTCACAGAGTTGGAAGACATTAGTTCTCCAGGTACTTACCTGGATACTTCTCCAGGTCCTTACTGTGCTGTTTCAGAGTGTTCGCCCTGTTAGATAATGGGCACATATGGAACACAGAGGGCATCAGTGTCTTCGTGAAGGTGTTCATTCAACAGAGGTTTCCTGAACACCTACTATGTCCCAGGCACAGTGCTAGTGAGTAAGGCCAGAATAAGAAAAAGGATGGGTGCCGTCCTTGGCTGCACAGCGATTATCCCCTAGGTTATGGGTTAGGGACAGGCAGGCACTTTCTACAGAATGTGTTCCCCCCGGGATGAGCCCCCCGGGACCGTATAAGAGGAACCTGTGACTTGAAGAGTCAGGGAAGCTTTCTGTTCCCGCTGAGAGGCCCAAGGAGAAGAGTAAGTCTCTGTTCTGAAAAGCAGGGGAATTCCAGGGGCCGAGTGACTGGTGCTTAGTATGAATTGAGCAAGGAACCGGACCATGGAGGTGCTGGGGCAGGGTGGCTGGGCCGGTGGAACGCAGACCGGCACGGTTCTGGTTTGTCCGGGTAAGGAGTTTGGCTTTGATCCTGACCGCAGTGGAACCTTAGAAGGGTTCCTCGTGGGGGTGTGGGGTTCTTGGGTTTGCATGTTTGAAAGATAATTTTGGTTCCAGCATGGCTAATGCATTAGAGGGAGGCGAGCGCAGCCGTGGCAAGGAAACCAGCAGAGAGATGGCCTAGAGTAGGGCTGGGGCAGGGAGGGAGAACCGAAAGGAAACACCTTCTAGAATCAGGTGGGCTTGGCCACAGGGTGCGAGAGGGCAGGGCGATGCCACCAGACTTTACAACAGCTGGTTCCAAGGGAAGAGAACAAGTTGCATTTCATTCATGTTCATGTGTTCATGAATTTAGGGCAGTGTTTGAAATTGCTTGCCTGACATATAAAATATGCAAAATGGTGGGAGCTACATGAATACTTAGTGTCTGTGCGGCTGTCTCTTGTCCCTCTGTGTGTCCGGCTCTCTCCACCTTCCTCCCCGCTCCCTTTCCCTCCCTCCTTTCCTCCCTCCCTTCTCCCTCCCTTCCCAGGACAGGTTAGTTACAGTCTTCTTCCTAAATGAGAGCTTCTTGCATTTTTACCTAAATGCAAATGCTATGAATATCCATTTTTCTTTCAACCTGTAAAAGTGCTTTATTATAATGCAGCCGGTTCTAAGCCATTTGCCTTAATGAAATAGTGATGTGGGAAATTCAAAAACGTCTCTGGGTGTTTGGCAGTGGAGTACCTGAGGACTTTGGGGGAAGGAACTTTACCTGCATCATCGTGGTGCTGTGTGAAGGATGAGATTGCACCAGGTGCCCGGTGACAGCAGAGAGATGCCATCTGGAATTAAATTGGATGAGGCTCCCCGGTTTGCACTTTCTGTATATTAAACGTTAGCTAGGTAAACAGTAGAGAGTGGACTGACCTAGGGGGTTTTCTGTAATGGCTTTATGTTTGTTTATGTGTTTTTTAGCATTGTCTGCAGTTTCCTATGTGGTTATAATTCATAAAATGCATTTAGAATACATTTTGCTATAGGAATATTATAAATTGTGGCTAGGCTCCCAGGCCACTCCACTGAAGCTATTTATTTAACCCTTAATGTTCTTAAAATCCTATAAATCTGCAATGAGGAGTAGTAGGAAACCATGCTGTTAGAATAGTGGGAATTGGGATAAGCAGTAATATTGAAAACTATCATTTGTCTTAATTAACTTGAAGAACAGCTGGTTTGATAGTGTAAGAAAGGTGATGGCTGGGAGTGAGGAAGGTTGGTAACACCGGCCGTAGAGGCTGGGTTAACTTAAAATCAAAGCATTGGATGGGGCGCCTGGATGGCTCAGTCGGTGAAGTATCTGAACGGCTCAGGTCATGATCTTGCAGTTTGTGAGTTCTAGCCCCAGGTCAGGCTCTCTGCTGTCAGCAGAAAGCCCGCTTCACATCCTCTGCCTCCCTTGCTCTCTGCCTGTCCCCTACGTGCGCTCTCTCTCTGTCTCTCTGTCTCTGTCTCTCTCTCTCAAAATAAATAAACTTAAAAAAAATCAAAGCATGGGAAATACAATAAGTAATATTGTATTAACTGTGGTGGCAGATGGTCACTAGCCTTGTGGTCGTCAATTCACAATGTATACAAATGTCAAATCACTGTGTTTCACGTGAAACTAATAAAATAATACACATCAGTTATACATCCATAAGTAAGGTAAATGAGAAAATAAAGGCATCTTCTGGATTCACGTGACTTATCAGCTGTGATTACAGTAACTTGCTGTGTGTTCTGGTGGCTACGACTGAAAAACACCTGCCTGTATTGGTTTAGGCTTGGACCTCCATTCCATTGACCTGTTCTTGAAAAATAATGCAAAAGCAGCATCTACTAAGAGACCCATAAGCCACTAGGAAGCTCAGAATGTAGATGAGAATTTAGGGAAGTAAAGAGATTCTCCATAACTGGACCATATCCATCCTGTAAACTGAATATCTCTAACTATATATTATATCCCAACACTTTTTTCTTTTTGAGAACTGGCTGTGCCGTCTCCAACATAAGACAAATCAGATGCCTTAGATTACGTAGAAAACCAAATAGTGGACCCATTTTTTTTTTTTTCTATTTAGTTCAGCAGAAGTAGAAAATCTTATTTCAGGAGGCGGCACAATGAACATTCCCCTTCCCCTTGCCTGGTGCACACCGCACGTTTGTAGAGGGCTCACTTCACCGTTTATAAAGTTTATTATTCTGTGAGCGAGCTGTTCCGCAACCCAGGGGCACGTGGCCAACCCTGCCCAGCAGGGGGTTATCTGTTATATGGACATCTGTAGAGGCCGTGCCTGGCCTTGAGAGCCCACGGGGCCTGGCCGCCCTCATTCCGCCTCTTGGAGGTGAACTCCAGCTTCTTTCTGAGTCCCAGGTCCTCTTGAGCACCAGGGGGCACGGAGTCCAGCCTTAGAGCAGAGTGGTGGCAAAGGTCAGAGCTGCCGAGAGCCTGTGGTTCACGTGCACCGCAGCCAGGGGGGCCCGCCTTCCCTGTGCAGGGCGTCTCTGTGTCCTCAGCCTCCTCCCCGGGCCCCGGCTGAGGGTCCTGGTGAAGATGGGTCCTCCCTTTCAGCATTGAGCTGAGCGCAGGCTTACTAGTAGGGTTCAGTGTCATCAGCAGGCCTCCCTCAGTCCCCCTGGGATTCAGGGCTCTGTTCTTCCCTGAACGTTCAAAGCATGGGACTCTGCCTTACCGAAACGACGCCCCGCTTCCACCCCAGCCTCCTGGCCTCTATGCTGCTGACTATTACTTTCCTAAAATCTAATCATCATGTTAAAACACACACACACATTGGGGCGCCTGGGTGGCTTAGTCGGTTAAGCATCCGACTTTCGCTTGGGTCATGATCTCACGGTTTGTGGGTTTGAGCCCCGCGTCGGGCTCTGTGCTGACTGCCNCTGGGCTTTAATTGGCCACACCTTCTGGCCGACATCGCCGTTTCCTTTGCTTTTCAGCACCTTTTCATAAGTCAGGTGTCTTTTTTTAAAGATTATTTTTCCTTTCCAAGCACTCATTAGTTTCAGATTAGGCCGTCCGCATTGCTGCCACCCTGAGTCTCTTGCCCTTGCATGGCAGCAGGCTCTGGAAGAGCCAGCGGGGTCCGCTCATCCGCCCTTCCTGGAGGCTCCCCTCCTCCCCACGCCACCGGGCTCCCCACCTTACCTCGAGCTGAGCCCCGAGGCAGGGCTGCGATGGGATTCCACCTGCAGTCGCTGTCCCCAGCCTCCCTGGCCCCTCCCTGCCCCTTGACACTCTGCACAGGGGGAGCCCGCTTGGGAGAAGCGAATGGGTGAGGTGAACTAACGATTGCCTGAAACGGTCAGTCGCAAGCCCACGGATCAGCTCAAGGTCAGCGCACCTGTCCCACATCCTGTATCAGCCGAAGTGCATCCATCCCTCTCAGTTGGAGGGACAGCAAACTGGGCTCACTCGTTCCTCCCTCAGCACGCTGCCTTGCACACAGCCCAGCTCAGCTCGGGGCCCCCTTTCCCACCCAGAGGGGAAAGCCGCCCCTCTCAAGTGTTGAATCTGGCATGGTGTCAGGAAGGGAATTGCTAGCGGCATGGACTTGACTCTCGGATCCGCCCACTGGCCCTAATTTGGATCCCAATGAGACCATCTCCCTTGAGAAACAATTATTTTTGCATTTTCTGGTGAAGGAAAACATGCAAAAATATGCCCTTTGAGGTGAGATGTTTTCACCTGAGGGAGAAAGTCAGGGTGACTTGAGTACTACAAGGTACGGCCTGCTGAGGGGGTCTTAGCCCCCAGCAGGTGGGGAAGGATGCTGGGGAGGCCCCGCTGACTACTACTGGTTAACGCCCCTTACCTTCAGCCCTGGAAGTCCCCAGACCAGGCTTCCTTTAGGGGGCACACAATCAAATACCGTTAAAGTAGCATCTTGCAGGAGGGCAGTCTTGTGTGATTGGCAAGTCTGCATCTCCACCTGGGGCGCAGGAATCACCCTGCACAACTGTGGTTGGGGTTGACTGAGTAGCCCCAATGCACACAGCAATGCTGTCGAGAAGCCCTTACAGTATTAGCCGTTGTCTCCTAGTAAAGAGGCTTATGCACTGCCGACTCCTTATGGTCAGAATGGGCTGCAGTCAGAGGCGCCTGGAGGGCTCAGTTGTTTAAGCGCCTGACTCTTGATTTTGGCCCAGGTCATGATCTCACAGTTCGTGAGATCGAGCCCTGCATCGGGCTCTGTGCTAACAGCGTGGAGCCTGCTTGGGATTTTCTCTCTATCCCTCTCTCTCTGCACCTACCCTGCTCTCTCTCTTTCTCTCTTTCTCAAAAAATAAACAAACAAACAAAAAAATGGGCTGCAATCAAGCCAAAAAGCTTTTAATATGCCATATTATATATCACAGCAGTAACAATATTATATTACATGTCCTAGCATGTGACCTGAGCAGAAGGCAACCTGGAAGTAATATTAATCTAATAGCAAACAGTATTGTTAATAAGCCCATCTGCCCTCCCTCCATCAAATATGTAGCCTGATAACCTGTTAATTTCCATGCAAATGATTTTCTTTACTTTAACAAATAGTTTTATGAACTAGCTCTATACACTTAAAATTGTAAGAGGGGAAAGTCCTTTGCTTTAAGGATATTGAATGTGTCACATCACTTACCGTGACACAAAATGAGAGATGATGGTAAAAAATAGAATTGGAATTCCCCCCCTCCCACCCCCGGTAACCCAAATGAGAAGATGGAAAAGCAAATGCATTTGGGACGTACCTGCCGTACCAAGTTTACAAAGAAGGAATCCAATCTCTAGTTTATGCCGGTTCCTTAGCAACTGAGGTTGACAGGTAGGCCCCAAGGGGGAAGCGTGGAAACACGAGCCGTATGTTTTTAACACACAGCGCTGTGTTGTAAAGTAAAACCCTGTCCTTCTCCCCCCAGATCTGTGATGTGTACTTCCGTGCAGCGGTTTCCCCTCTGAGCTTATTAAATCATTGATTACATAACCATGGCAACATTTTGATAGTTTTGTGTTGTTTGAGGTTTCCCTTAGCATCATATAAAATATTTATAGGTGGTTTGAAATGAGCTGGGTTTTTTTTTTCTTTTTTTAATGGGACAGCATTCAGGTTTTAAAAGAAAGGGGAAAAAGTCTTAGAAAAGTAAAGCACGGATTTGTCATAAAGCTGAGAGTAGGACTTTGAAAATAAAGCCCGCAACCAGACTGGCTGAGAGGACCATACAATTAACCTTGTGGGGACTCGAGGCTTCTATGCTCTCGTCTCCCAAAATGTAGCAAGGGCCTTCTGATGCGTGTGTTAATTGTTTTTTTTTTTTTCTCCAGGAGTGGACAGTTCCTAGGCATTAAAGTATTTTTCTTCTTTTATCTCCTCTTTGAGGTATTTTTGTTTATTGGCTTGCTTTTGGAGATTTTGGTGGGGGGAGGGATGGGTTATGGGGGAAAGTCGAGGGAGATAAATTGCTATTTTTCTTTCCAACGGCTCATTAAAATAATTTATAACCTCCTTTCCTCATAATATCATTTTCTTCCCAGTAGTTACTACTCCTTCATCACACAAAGGTGCAACAATACCACTTGAAGTTTTTCTGCCTCTTGGAACAGAGCGTGAAACTTAAAAAAGGACATTAAAAATCCTTACTGAATTTCTGACTGGTTTTCCATGGGGGTCTCGTAAAGAGCAGTGGTCGCTGGAAGGCAGATGGTCCCATATTGAGTAGGAGAAACTCAAGATTGTGGGAAGGACCGGGTCCATATCAATCGGCAGCAAATAAACAGGTGCTTCTCGGGCCGGTCCACCTGATCTGGCAGCGGGGCAGCGGGCTGGCCCCCGCCGTCGATGTGGCTCAGACACGGAAGCTCGACCTAACGCAGAGGTGCCTCCCAGGGGGGACAGATGGAGCCTTTATCTACCCTCCTCGATTACAGCCTTTCTGTTCTCCTAGCAGCGCTGTGAACTTGTTCTCTTTGCTGAAACACGCAGCTCTCCCCCGATTACAGGGTGCTCTGCTTTCTTCCCCGGTGAGGGCGTCCTCCAGCCCGGCTGGCCTGCAGCGGCAGCAAAGGCAGTATTATTTCAGAATCAGCAACCTGCCCTTTTCCCCCTTCAACGATCTTTGTTTTCTTTCCTGGCTACATATCGCGTCCACTTGGAGGTATCTACTTCTTCCCCCTTTTCCCTCCCCAGTGTGCATGAAAGTGGGATGGTAATGACTTCGCTCTTGTCAGCTGAGGTTTCCTGACTCCCTCTGCCCCTGAGAGCCGTGCACTGTGTTGGGTGCGGGGCCCTTCGGTTTACAAGACTGGTTTGAAGGCACCACACTTGTCGTTCTTCGGCCTGAAGGACTTCTTCTGAACGGAAGTTTGGCGGCCGCTTTTGAGCTGGTCGCCAAGACGTCTGGCGAAAGCACTGAGATAGCACGTGTAGCTCGAAACACCTTAGGCCAGAAGGAAGGTCAGGGAAACCTGGCAAATGTAACGTAATCGTGTGTTTCGGAAATACGTGGGGCTGTTTGCTTATTACACAGAGAAACAGCGGGCTGGAGAGAGACACCGGACAGACAGCAGGGTGGTCCGAGGCTGCCAACCTCGGGGATATTACAAAATAAAGAAAGGCCTTTATACCCAAATTCAGGGCAACTAAGGCACGTGCGGAGGGGGATATCCCGCAGCCCCGTGAATAAAGCTGCTCTGCAGCCGAGAGACTCGTTCCCTCGTGGGAGGGATGTGAATGTGACCTTGGCAGGATGGTGGGGAGATGCCAGAACACTCTCTCTTCCCCTTCGTCCCTGCTCCATGGGTTCACAGGGGTAAGAGGAAGGGATCACGTCCATTAAGACAAGGTCACATTCAGGCGTCTGAAGCAGATCGCGGTCTTTTTACTTCCCCGAGGACGTGAACTGTGTGTCCGCTGTGTCTGAAAGGCGCTGTCTGGATTGCCAGGGGGGGAAGCCGGGAGTGCCTTAACTGCCTCCCTTTACTTAGTCCTCCTTGAGTGATGGCCTGTATCCTCCCCTACCCAAAGCCAAGACCAGGAGCCAGGGCACGTGGGAGGTGGGACGGAGGGCCGTGAGGCCGGGCAGGAGGGGAGAACCCCCCCCTTACTCCTGAGTTCCCGCCCGCCTGCCTCTTCCTCGGGGTTCAGTCTTCTGACCCCCATCTGTTCTTGCTCTGTGGCCTCCTCGGGTGCTCTCGGATGAGCTCGGCTTCGGTTTTTGGTCGACCCCCCGATCGTCGCCGGGAGGGGCTCTCACGCACTGAGGTCTAGCGTGCTGCAGACAGAGGAGAAGCCAGGGACCTGTTGGGCAGGCAGCTGAAGAGCCGGGACGTGCAGTGTCTGCTATTGAGATGGAGACAGTTACTAGACGCAGGGAGTAAAGTGTGTGAATGTTCTAATCACTTGTGTTCTGGCCACGGTGTTGATACCCGCTCACCCCCAAGCCCTCGGCAAGACTTCGCTGGGCCGCAGTGGAACCGCAGCGGGGGGAGGGCGCTGAATACAGGAGGTGACTGGGTGGAACAGGTGTGCTGTCCAGGGACCTCTGTGTGTTCCGCCTTGCACGTCCGGAACATTCTGCTCTAGGCATTATTGCTGAGAGGAGAGGGAAGGAGAGCACCGTCTGGTGGTCACATGATTGCGCAGTCATGGCTCCCGAGCACTGAGTGAATGAAGGGGACATTTCAGTGTTGACCATCAGCCTGGACTTGAGCACCCCCGCACCCCCGCTCATGCCAAGCTCCGTGTGTCCCAAGTCCAGCCCAGGAAACTTAGCTGAGTGTTTTCTCAGGGTGCTGCAGACTAATGGCTTTGACACTCTGCAGGCCAGTTTCTCTGTGACCTATACGCCAACAGTAATATGTTGCTAACCTGTCATGGACCCCCACCCCCAGGCTGGTCTGCTTGGGGTGTTGCTTGGTCAGAACTGATCTCTGTCCTTGGCCTTCAGACCTGCCAGTGAGCTGAGCTTTGGATGTGGTTTGCTCGTGGCTGAAACCCAGCAGCACCTTCAGGACTGGTGGGCGAGTGGATGGTGGGCGAGACTGGCCGCCGAGCGAGAAGTCGGCAGCCCAGCCTCAGACAGCTCCCAGGTGAGGTCAGTATTACGCAGAGGACTCTGATCAGCTGTTGGCCGGCCTGCCTTAAACAGAGCAGGCTGAAATGAAATTTTACATTTCCTCACAATAAATAGCTTCCTATGTATCGATACCTAGGAGTTCATCTGATTGTAGCAAACACATCTATCTAGTTAGCCTTTTATTCTCTCCCAGTGGGGGGAGGGGGGGCTAGAAACTGCTCCACGTTCATTATCCCTTCGTAAAGCACTAGCCCATCACGTTTTTCTTTCTTTCTTTTTTTAATGTTTTATTTATTTCTAAGAGAGAGAGAGAGAGAGAGACAGAATGAGCAGGGGAGGGTCAGAGAGAGGGAGACACAGAATCCGAAGCAGGCTCCAGGCTCTGAGCTGTCAGCACACAGCCCAACACGGGGCTCGAACCCACGAACCGTGAGATCATGACCTGAGCCAAATTCGGACCTTAACCGACTGAGCCAGGCAGGTGCCCCATCACGTTTTTCTTAGAGCTTCAGAATTGGCACCAAATTCTGGAATTCTAGGATTTGGGGCAAGCTAGATTGTTTCATACTGACCCAGGCTTCAACATGGATGAACCAAGACGTCATTTATGCTAAGTGGCATCAGCCAGTCACCAAAGGACAAATAATATATGGTTACACTCAGGAGGTCCCTAGAGCCGTCAGATCCATAGAGACGGAAAGAGTGGCGGTGGCCAGGGGCTGCGGGCAAGGGGGAATTAGGAGCTGGTGTTGAGTGGGGACAGGGTTTCAGTTCTGTGCAGTGACAAAAGTCCTGGAGGTGGACCGGACGGTGCTGATGGTTGTACAATAGTGTGGGTGTACTTAATGCCACCAAATTTCACACGTCAAAAATTGTTAAAATGGTCAATTTTATATTATGGATAGTTTACCCCAATTAAAAAAAATAAATTTTAAAAGAGAAATATCACATATCTGGGGGCACCTGGGTGGCTCAGTCTGCTAAGCATCTGACTTCAGCTCACATCCTGATCTCACGGTTCGTGGGTTCGAGCCCCACGTCAGGCTCTGTGCCGACAGCTCAGAGCCTGGAGCCTGCTTTGGATTCTGGGTCTCCCTTTCTCTCTGCCCCTCCCCCACTTGTAGTCTGCCTCTCTCTCTCTCTCCAAAATAAATAAACATTAAAAAATTTTTAAAAAATGAAATGTCACATATCTTACACTTTCATTATTTCTCCTTGGATCCCTTGTTTGTCCCGGTGGAAGAAGTGTGCTATTTCTTTCTTTTTTTTTTTTTTTCCTTAACAAAACGTCTGTACGTTGGTTCTTCATCTCTCTAAACACTGTGTTCGCCCTGTCCTAACTAATGAGTGTAAAGTCAGTAGCGACAACTAGTTTCCTTAAACGTGTAGTCATATACATTTTCCCTTAGAACTTTTAGGAAAGTTCCTGGCATGTGCTATGGGGTAAAGAAGAAAAAATCATAATTAAGGTGTTAGCCTGTCAAGTTATATAAAACCAAAGAACATACTAATTTGGAGCTGCTGTGAGGTCTTTTTCTGAGGCTCCTCTCCATGGGAACCAATCCTGTCTCTTCCATTGCTGTAGAGGCCTCGGGTCACCTTTTAGGACGCACTTTGGTAGGCTGTTGTTGTTGTATCATTTCATGTTTACATTTCAATGATATTTAGTGACTTTATCAAGTACAACTATCTCTACCATCCAGTTTTAGAACATTTCCATCACTCCAAAAAGTTCTTTTGTATTTGTACAAAGGATGTACAGTTCATCTGCACATGCGTTCCCAAGCCTAAGCAACCACTTATCTGTTTTATTTTGATTTTTGTACTTTTGTTGAACATTTGCCTTGGTTGCACATTGCATATAATGGAGTCATACAATATGTAGGTCTGTTGTTGTTTTTTTTAAGTGTATTATTTTTAAGTAATCTCCACCCCCAATGTGGGGCCCGAACTCACCACCTCGAGATCGAGAGTCCTGTCTCTACCAGCAGCCCTGCCTTCACTGTCTTTAGGTGTCAGGACACTTTTTCCTTTGGGACAGACTCTGATGAAGCTGCCTGGGCATTATTAGAAAGCCAGCAGGGACTCCTTTAACCTGATAAATCAGGATTTTGAAGAACACTTCAAAAAAAAAGATGTAGTACTTACTAAACCAAATTATTTGTCATTTCTAGAAACCATCTTATGCAGCAAATTCATCAGCGTCTACCTATGCTTGAAAATAGCAACCCAGGTATCCATTAGGAGACCAGAGTCAACAGCACCGCGCTGTGTATTTGAAAGTCGGTAACAGTGGACCTTAAAAGTTCTCATCACGGGGCGCCGGGGTGTCTCAGTCAGTTAAGTGTCCACCTCTTCATTTTGGCTTAGGTCATGGGTTTGAGCCCTGAATTGGGCTCAGTGCTCAGAGTGCAGAGCCTGCTTGGGATTCTCTCCCTCCCTTTCTGCCCCTCCCCCATCTGTGTGCATGCACTGCCTCTCTCAGTAAATAAACTTACAAACACTTAAATATGTATGTTGAATATACCTCAATGGAGCCATTTCTAAAATTCTTTTAATTTACAATTTTAAAAAGGAGGTGTGCCTGGGTGGCTCAATCAGTTAAGCGTCCGACTTCGGCTCAGGTCATGATCTCATGGTTCACAGGTTTGAGCCCTGCATCGGGCTCTGTGCTGACAGCTCAGAGACTAGACCCTGCTTTGTGGATTCTGTTTCCCTCTCTCTCTGCCCCATCCCTGCTCATAGTCTCTCGCTCTCTTTCTCTCTCTCAAAAATAAATAAAACATTTTAAAAAATTTAAAAGTTTAAAAAGGAAAAGAACAGATAGGATACATAATAAAAATATAACTCACATGGAGTACCTGGGTGGCTCAGTCGGTTAAGCATCCGACTTTGGCTCAGGTCATGATCTCGCATTTCGTGGGTTCGAGCCCCGCTTCAGGCTCTGTGCTGGCAGCTCAGAGCCTGGAGCCTGTTTCAGATTCTGTGTGTCCCTCTCTCTCTGCCCCTTCCCTGCTCATGCTCTGTCTCTCTCTATCTCAAAAGTAAATAAACTATTAAAAAATTTAAAAAATATGTAATTCACGAATCAGAAATAAACAGTTCAGTGTACCTTGTGGCTATAATAATCTATTCCAAATTTAGCTGGTAAAAACCCAGTTAGAAAACTCAGAATTTGGTTGAGGTCTGAATCTAGAAAAGAATAACCCATGTTTGTGATTTATTTGTGTGTAACATTCACTGTCTTCCTAGGAAATTGTGGTTCTTTCTTGATGTGGTTCTGTCCTAGGGCAAAATAGGAAATGGTGGGTGCAGTCTTCCTGCCGGAATGACAGAGCATTCCTTCTTAGAAATCTTTAAATCATGCATCTTGGATACAGTAAGAGGAAAAAATAAACTATCTTACAAAAGTGTTGGGGGAATTCCTTGCTGTAGCCAGATGTTCCACTTTGTGAAACTAAAAGAACATTGGAATCTCTTTCGAGCAAACTAGTTTATGGGGGGTGCGATTGGGATGAAAGCAACATGTTACCACCCATTGTTTATATGGCAAGAGCCTCCCCTAATAAAGCATTTAACAGCTTCTCATATATTCTCTTGCTTATTCTCATAAGGTTTTAGTGACATTTATGGAGGGCCTTGGCTAAATATCTCAGATGAGGCCAGCCTGGACATTATTAAATCAGATCACAAAAAAGGCCAGATACTGGTCATTTTCTCTGGTTCATCCTGCAAGTGGTGAAATGGTACTTGAGAGTCAAGGCAGGAGCTCCTCCCTCTGATGGCAAATATTTCCTTCCAAGGTCAGCATAAATGTTGGGTTCCACAGACATGCACCATGTGCACGAAGTTCCCTATTTAAGGTGCAGAATTAGAATGTTAAGAATGACATGCTGCAGTGAGTTACACTGGGGCTTTCATTCTGTTGTCCAGGCTCTTGTCGATTCTTCTAGGAAAATGAAAATCTAGAGCTTGGCATTTTCTAGTCTGCATCAGAATCTATGCAGCCTTGAAAAAAAAGAACCAAACAAAAGCGCTTTTTTATGCTCAAGACTTTTTTTTTTTAAAGGAATCTTTCTGGTTTTTGTTCTTAACAGATAAAACTCTTAAGAATTCAGGCTACAGAATACGCTGGTATTCTGTGCTTTATGAGGTCCAAGTTGGACAGTAAGCCCCAGCTGTGTGTGCACGGGTGCGTTCAAGTTACAAAGTTTTTAAAAAATTTTTTTAATGTTTTATTTATTTCTGAGAGAGAGAGAGAAACAGCATGATCAGGGGAAGGTCAGAGAGAGAGAGGGAGATACAGAATCTGAAACAGGCTCCAGGCTCTGAGCTGGCTGTCAGCACAGAGCCCGATGCGGGGCTTGAACCCACGAACTGTGAGATCATGACCTGAGCCGAAGACGGCCGCCTAACTGACTGAGCCACCCAGGCGCCCCCAAGTTATGAAGTTTTAACTATCTATGTTAGTATCCTTTCTACCTGCCTTCACTCCTCTCTGTGTTAAGGATTAGAATGAAATAGCATAAAATCTTTGCTTTTCCAGAGGTGAAAAGTAAGTTGGTATGTTTCCGAGTTCAGCACTTAGGTTGAAACCGAAATCAGAAAGTGAAAAAAAATGTGCCGCGGTTGCTATGGCAACCCCCTGATACATCTCAGACTTTACTTTCAAGACCTTTCCCCTGTGTTAAGCTAACAGGGCACCAGGCTCAATTTGCTCAAAAAGGTGAAGTGAAGATATATTTGGATAGCTAGGGCAAAATCACTTGAAGGCTCTTTGCTCAGATGTTTATGATTAGTTTCTCATTTGGGTTATTGTTCTAAGAGATTCTCAAGCTCTTTACAAACACCCGAGCCCCCCAGTGGTCAGGCCTTTGGGGTTCGTTGTCTTGACGTGGATAGCAGTTCTGTTAAGTGGTCAACATCTGCACACCTTGGGGGCTGGGAAGGGTTTGGGCTGGGTTCCTGCCCGGGCACACCTGCAGTTTGTATACACGCGCAGAAGAATTCACACCCTGGAGTGTTTTGTTGTGTTCATTAAATGATACGTTGAAAACATAAACTGTTTCTAAACTGTCCTTTATCAGAAAGCGTACAAAGCACCATCTGCCAAATAACCTAATCCCACTGGAGTGAAGCAAACAGCCCTCGGGGACCAGCTGTTTGGTGCTGGAGGCTTTCCCCTCTGTCTACTCTACTGTGCCTCAGGCAGGGGCGGGCCCTCCAGCTGCACCCCCCCTTCCCGCCACACCCCTCCCCTCCAGGCTTGCCCAAGGGATAGGTACCCCCTGTCTGTCCGAGAAGGATGCGATTGCCCGTAGCGTGATTCCGTAATTCCAGCAGGAGACAAAGAGGGCGACTGGTTAAGCAGAAAGACAAACAGGAAAAGTAATTCACAGCCAGCAGGATCATCTGCCAGAATCTCACAAGCCAAAAATTCATAGTAACACTGTATGGGTGTTTCTGGATCTCCCGAAGGCTTGAAATTAAACCACGGTAAGCGGCGCGGGATGCCTGCTAGGGTGGAGTGTAGACCCATGCTGCTTTTATCACCAGCACACCAAGCTAGGGGAAGGATCAAGAAGTTGATTGTAAAATTGGTTTTCAAAGTCAGTAGTGTCGGATTTGAGAAGCATTTCAAAGAGTGCTCTACTGAGCTGGCCGCGGGCTCTGACGGTCAGGCGCTCCTGGGATTTCCTCTTACAGTGGTACAGACTCGCCCAAGTTATTCTAACAATTCACCAGAGACACACATTCGTCTCTTTGAACGTTAGTCTCTCTTGTCGCAACGGAATCAAAAATATATCTGGAAGCATCTTAACATTTAACCAACTCTGTAGAAATCCAGAATTATATCTATGTTTTTAAAAAGCTTTTAAAGATATGACCATAAAAATTGAACTCAGTTGCACTAGCAGCAAAAGGGATGATTAGTACTAGTTGAGTCATTAATGTTAGTGAAGTAAATAGGCTTTTCTTTCCTACTGAACTTATTTGAGAACAGCGCTTTTCTCTGTCTCAACGATGCTAAAATAACCAAGTTATATAGCCCTCATGGTGTGCCAGGTAACTGCCTTAAGTCCTTTGCAGATATTAACTCATTAATCTGCTAAATCTCATTAATCTGCTAAATGATGCGATGAAGCATCTTTTTCCAGATGAGGAAACTGAGGCACAGAGAGGGGAAGTGACTTGCCCAGGACCACAGAGCAGACCTTTACATTTTTTAAGCATCTCCAGAAATCCCCTAGTAAATCAGCAGAATACACGGGTTTTCCCTGAACAGAGTCCTTTTTTTTTCTGTACCCTGAGCTCACTGGCCTTTACTGCAATTAGCAATAGTAATAATAATTAAGTCTTTGACATGTACGGAGGGCTCACTACTCCAGATCACGCATGAACCGGGCAGGGCCTCTGGTCAGTTCTGCGCATCCCTCCTGGGCCCAGCACAGGCCGGTCCACCAAGGGTGATATCTGGGCTGCTCTGCAAGGTCTCTGGCAAAGACCACCATTTTCTCTTAGAGTTGTACAGCAGCCTTTTCAATCCTAGTGTCCAATGTAATCCTCACCCTTTCTTCCTTCTATGGCCTCGGGGCTCCGCCTGGGATCATGCATATATCAGGCCAGGGAAAGAGTAAGCAACAGTCTTGTTTCAGCCTCTCTTGCTACGTGTGTTATAAAGATTGGTATTTCTAATAGCTTGGAGAGCTATCCAGGGTAGTAGGTGAGAGCTGGGTTTGAATGAACCCTCTTCAAGAGCTGAGCTAATTTAGAGAGTCCAGGGTATCAGGATATCAAGACAGAGACCTCATTTTTAATTAGCTTGTCGAGCCAATTTTTCTTCTCTGGTAGAACTTCCAACATATACGGCTATGCTGTGATTTAAGAATGTAATGAGTGGGGGCGCCTGAGTGGCTCAGTTGGTTGAGCATCCAACCTCGGCTCAGGTCATGATCTCACAGTTCATGAGTTCAAGCCCTGTGTCAAGCTATGTGCTGACAGCTCAGAGCCTGGAGCCTGCTTCAGATTCTGTGTCTCCCTCGCTCTTTGCCCTCCCAGGCTCACGCTCTGTCTCTCTTTCTTGTTCAAAAATGAACAAACTTCAAAAAAAATTAAAAGGAAAAAATGGATGGAGTGAGTGGAGCACCTGGGTGGTTCAGTGGGTCAAGCGTCTGACTCTCGGTTTCGGCTCAGGTCATGATCTCACAGTTCGTGGATTCAAGCCCTGCATCAGGCTCTGCACTGACAGTATAGCGTCTGCTTGGGATTCTCTGTCCTTCCTCTGCCCCTCCCCAACTCTCATGTGCTTTCTATCTTTCTCAAAAATAAATATTTTTAAAAAAAGAATGGACGGGCGCCTGAGTGGCTCAGTCGGTTGGGCGTTTGACTTCAGCTCAGGTCATGATCCCGCGATTCGTGGGTTCTAGCCCCGCATCGGGCTCTGTGCTGACAGCTAGCTCAGAGCCTAGAGCCTGCTTCAGATTCTGTGTCTCCCTCTCTCTCTAACCCTTCCCTGCTCATGCTGCCTCTCTCTCAGAAATAGATAAAACATTAAAAAAAATAAAAATAAATAAATAAAAAAGAGTGGAATGAGTATTTACCTGCCTGAAGGACATCTGAAGATACCATCTATCACAAGCCTTAACATGAGTAAGAGGAAGGCTTTCTACTTGCTGCCAGACTGATCCATCAGAGACACAGGAATAAGGGAGCAGGTTGGTGGAGCCCCTCCATCAAGATGGCCAGCTAGGGGCCCACCAAAGCAGCAGTGTGATTGCATCGAGGTTGGAAGCATTAAGAAATTGGCTACTTACGTGTTTGGTTGTAGCTAGACATGTTTTGTCATTTGGAAGGTAGGCTGAAAGTAATCTTCATTTATTTTGAGACAGACAGAATGAGTGAAAGTAGGGGTGGGGCAGAGAGGGAATCCCAGGCAGGCTGCGGACTGAATGTGTGGGGCTTGAACTTCTGACCTGGGAGATGGTGACCTGAGCCGAAGTCAGATGCTTAACTGACCGAACCACCCAAGTGTACCCATTGAAAGTAATCTCAACTGGTTAAATTTCTCTTTTCAGAAAAGTTAGGTAGGTGTTGGTGTGTTTTCAGTATCTCGATAGTCCAGATTTTTCATTGCTCTCCCGGTAGAATGCATCCTTATCCTCATTTTAAATCTGGGAACCTGAAGCATGAATAGTAATTCAAATTCACTTTAACCTTTGTTGGAGTCTTACTGCCTCCAGCTCCTCTTGCACCAGTTTTAAATAAATCTATTAAAATTTGTTTTTCATTCTTATACTGTTTCCCTGGATGATTAGAACACTTCCACAAATCCGCTTATTGACTTAATATAATCCGGTTTTATTTTTACTTTTTCCTTGTGTGTAACTACCCCTAGAACCATTAACTAACAATTTGATAGTTGACTTTTGTTACCGAATTTTTTGGAAAAGATATCACTTATTTTTTTTTAATTTTAAATGAAAAAAAAAATGTTTGTTTATTTTGGAGAGAGCCAAAACATGAGTGGGGGAGCGGCAGATAGAGAGGGAGACAGAATGTGAAGCACGCTCCAGGCCCTGAGCTGTCAGCACAGATCCCGACGTGGGGCTCAAACTCACTAACTGTGAGATCATGACCTGATCCAAAGTTGGTCTCTTAACCAACTGAGCCACCCAGATGCCCCTGACTTATTTATGATCTAGAAATACTTTTTTACCTCACTGCACAACTATTTTGGGGACCTTATAACAGCACAGTAGTAGAAATAATATTTATTTACAAATGGAAAACTATCAGTATTTCCACTGAGACCATAAGTTTATATCTGTGACAGCAACCTTTTAATAACTTTTTAATAGTTTTTGTTTCACTTTTAGTTTTTTAATTATGTTCTATTTTGGAAAGGTAACTGCTTAAGGATTGATTTCTTAGTATGATTTTCAGACCAGAAAATCTCAAAAAAACTGTATTTGGAGGTTCTTGATCTAAAAGTTACTCTTCTTGGAAGGGAGATGCCGGGAATTTTCACTGTAATGTTTAGTAGGGCTGAGCCCTGTTGGTAGGATGAGCTGCTGGGAAATTCTGGTAGAGAATGGGACGCTTTGCTGGGCAAGGATTTTTTTTCTTCTTCAAAATTTAGGGTGAGTTTTAAAAGCAAAATATCTTTTACAAATGATTAAGCATTGTTCCTTAAAAGTTATCCCTCCTCTTTATCTTTGTTTCGTTTTTAAATTTTTTAATGTTTTTTAAGATGTATTTCTGAGAGAGAGACAGTGTGAGCAGGGGATGGTCAGAGAGAGAGGGAGACACAGAATCTGAAGCAGGCTCCAGGCTCTGAGCTGTCAGCACAGAGCCCGACACGGGGCTCGAACCCACGAACCGTGAGGTCATGACCTGAGCTGAAGTCAGATGCTTAACCGACTAAGCCACCCAGGTGCCCCATATCTTTCTTAAGAATTCAGTTTGTTGATGAAAAGGATTAATCTATGGGGAATAGTCTATGTTTTGCTCACCGCTTTTCATCCATTAACAAGATTCATAGGCTAGTTGGGGAAAAGAGACTGTTTTTCATTCTGTGAATACCTTAGGTGAGCAAGTTTCCCAAAATATGCTGCAGGATAATAAGTCTCAGGTGCAGATTGGACACTGTGGCCAAGCACATCTGGGCCATGTTGGGTTGACTGTAATATGGATGGCTTCCTGTAGTGTAGGATTTCTCTGGGAAGGGTGGTATGCAGGGCATCTGACCAAGGACTTCTTAGTACACGGGAATCATGGCTGTGAATATTGCGGTAGCATTCTGCATGGGACAGGGGGTCCTGGAAATGTGTTAGAGGTACATCGCAGCATATGCGGTCCCAGGGCCTTGGGCCAGCAGTCCATGGGCTCAACTATAGCAAAGTGAGATGTGACAAGCAAGAGAAGTCGATTTTTTTATGAGATACTCAGTGAGTTAAGTAAGAACTCACTTAGTGAGTTCATTAATAATAATGAAAATAGCTGGTGGGACACAGGTACTTTCCACGCCCTTCCTTCTGGAGCCTCCACTCTGAGGCCTCTGAACTGGGCATCACAGCCCTGCATAGAGGAAAGCCATTCCAGCCAGGAATGGTCCAGTGTCTGGTGGTGCCTGTCCTTGCCCCAGCCCCCCCTTACCCCCCCC
>NW_027527624.1:4260344-4261324 GCF_008692635.1 Crocuta crocuta
GAAGTTCAAGTAGGAATATCACTTTGGAATTGAAACTTTTTTTTTTTAATACATTTTCTTTTTCGGATCCCTGACCTTCGTCAACGATTAGCATGTATAAACACCCACAGAAAGAAATCAGGTTCTATGACTTTTCAAAGTCCCCACATAATCACTGGGAAACCCCAGGCAGCCTGACACTGTGTCTCCAGAGTCCAAAAACAGTAAACTGAGTGAAAGAGCACCTTCAGGCCGGCCTCCTGGGGTCAGAGACGACCCCGCAGAGACAGGCTCTTGGTGAAGCATTCCGGGGGTTACGACGAGCCGGTGCTGTGCCAGAAGGAGGAGGGTGTGGTCTGATTTGTCCTCAAGAGAACAGCAGAAACAGGTCGGGAAGTTGACGTTTCTTGAGGAAAAAAGGAGAAGGGGAGGGGTCAGGTATTGGTAAGGGGAGCCTGGAGGTTGGGGTTAGTCATAGGTTCTGTTGGTGTCTGCCCCCCCGCCCCCAGGGGCCCAGAGCCACATGGGCGGCCACCGCCTGGCTCAGTGGCTTCCCAGGGTTAAAACTTTCCTCAAACTACAGCTTGTAAAGCTTGTGCAAATTTGACTTGAAAGAGTATTGCTTTCAAATGCACCATCAAATAGATTATAAAATAGCGCATCTTAATGTCAAAGAAATGACAAGAGATTGCCTTATATGACTTTAAAATCCATTTTACATGTTTGGATTTGGCACTTTCTGTGTGGTGCAGCGTATAGACTATTCAAAACTATAGTTTCAGTATTCTGCTTCTCACAAAACCATTACTTCGTCTAAAAGTGTTGTGCTTGAAAAGAAAAAGAAGCAAAGAACAAATCGAACCACCTCTCCATTAAGGCCTGAAAAAGATCCAACGTGAGTTACCTTTGGAGTAGCCAGCTGACCCAGTGTGCCCAAGGCCGAGGCATTTCTGGGGGCCCAGGACAGGACTTTCAGTGCTAAACCAGGTGGGTCCCGGGGA
>NW_027527624.1:4261379-4280025 GCF_008692635.1 Crocuta crocuta
AGGGGGGGGGGGGGGGGGCGGGGGGGGGGGGGGGGGGGGTGGGTGGCCCAGTGCCTTCTGAATGCCAAGAGCTGGGCTAGATGTAGGGTAAAATGATGAACCAAGTTCAGTGTCTTACAGGCAGGGCCAGCTTAAGGGCTCTCTTCCAGGGCCGTGCCTGTGACAGTAGTCAGTGGGGAGGCAGTTAGTTTGGGAAAACAGACCCACAACCCTGGGCTCTTCAATAGCCCTTTGCTGACGTGTTTGCATTAGCATTGCTGTGATCGGTCCATTAGGACCACATTACTTTTAGGTTAGCAACGGTGCTTTTTTATCCCTAAGGTTGTGGACGCCCCCTCCCCGTACACATACTCACACTCCCTAGCCCACAACATTTAAATATCCCAAGCCAGGGGCGCCTGGGTGGCTTAGTCGGTTAAGCGTCCGACTTTCGCTTAGGTCATGATCTCGCGGTTCGGGGGTTCGAGCCCCGCGTCGGGCTCTGTGCTGACTGCCAGCTCAGAGCCTGGAGCCTGTTTCAGAGTCTGTGACACCCTCTCTCTCTGACCCTCCCCTGCTCACGCTGTCTCTCTCTCTCTCCTAGAAATAAATAAAAAAAAAATTAAAAAAAAATAAATAAATATCCCAAGCCATCAGGGACTATCTTTCCGGCCACTTCTGCCCCGCGGGCCCCCTGGCATGTTTGATGTGGCCCCTTCTCTCAGCACAGAGGTCAGTACGTTCCTCACTTTCTTATTCGTGTGGTTCCCACGTTCGGTTTTTCCGGCCTGTGTGGGTGTGTGTAACCAGGCACGAGGCAGTGCCGGCACGGGGGGCTAGCCACAGGTAACGTGTCCTCGGTGATACGACCCCTGCTAGGAAACCACGGTGGCCCACCGTGCCCCACCGTGCCCGGGCACGAAAGGTCTCGAAGGGCTGCCTCCCGTGCTGAGAACTCCTGCCTGACAGTTTTGCTTCCTATACCGGTTTATAAAAACATGCTTCGTGGTTATTCTTAAGGATGTCTTCAGTCTGTCAGGGTGATTTAATGTGTCATTTAAAGAGGTGTTTTTCAACCTAAGACACTGTACTTCCCTGACATTAACTCATCCTTCTACCCGTCTAACAGGGAAAGAATAGACAGGTACCTTTGCCAAATATGACAGAACCAGGACCAGAAATCAAACACTGATAAGGTCTTGCTCTACATACCATGGTGCTGAGATCGCGAAGGGTCAGTTTAGAGGCCAAGTGGATGTTTTCCTGAAGCTATTAACTCGTTTAGGAGCGAATTCATGAACTTGGATGAAGACACAGTACTTGTTTCGGTGTTTCCTTTTATATATCCCGAGGGGAGGAGCGCAGCCTCCCTTGGTCTCAGATCTCTGCCTGAAACAGAGGAAACGTGCAACAACTCTTTTTACATGATTTGATTTTGTGAGGACGTTCTCTCAAGGGCCGATTCGTGAGCCACACGTGGTGTGCGGCGGTTGCCCAGCGCTCGCCTGGCGGACGTGGATTCTAGACCACGTGTCAGGCATTCCTGTCGATCTGCTGCACAAGCGCAGGCAACATGCCCAACTACGTTCTTCTCGAGCATTTGGTGGTTTATTTATAAAGTAGAGATTTGACACTTCTCTCTTGTATCTCAGAGAAAAGGCAGTATTATTTGTAGAACTTTGACATTTTCCAGTCAGAAGCTGAATTCTAACTGTACGGTATGTTTAGCTTGTGATCGTGCGGCTGGGTTATTTCTAGAAATCTGACCACCAAGATTGAGGAAGGAGAACAGAAGAACATCCAGGAGCTAAGTATCAAAATAGGTGTCTCTGGTTATACACAGTATGGTGGTGGTTAAACATTCACCTGCTTTCACGTACCGGCTTTGCCACTTACTAAGGATGTAACCTTGCTTAACTCACTCAGCTCCTCCCAGCCTGACTTCTCCTCCATATAGGGTTGGGAGTAAAACATATTTCAGAGGGTCATAGTAAATGTTTGGCTAGATAAAACATGCTGGCGCTTAGTACAGAGCCTGATACTAAATACATTTTTCTAGATTCTGTTTCTCTTTATAATGTACAGTAAAAGTCATCAAGGGGTTCCTGGGTGGCTCCATCAGTTAAGTGTCCGACTTTGGCTCAAGTCATGATGTCAGTTCATGAGTTCGAGCACCGCACTAGGCTCTGTGCTGACAGCTCGGAGCCTGGAGCCTGCTTCGGATCCTGTGTCTCCCTCTCTCTGCCCCTCCCCTGCTCACTCTCTGTCTCTCCTCTCAAAAATAAATTAAGTAATGAAAACATTAAAAAAAGAGTCACCAAGTAACTAAATCTGTAGTAAAGGTGCATGCTTTGAAATTGTTTCTTCTGAATGATTGTTTCACAAGGAATTCCCTTGAGTAATCTGGACCTTAAAGACAGGGACATTTGACTTGGGCAAAGTCACTTGCTAGCTTGTTCTTTTACCTCTGATTTGGATACAGTACAGGGATGTGCCTTATTTGGATAAACTGATATTTTCCTACAGCATGGCTGGAATTTAGGCCATGAAATATTTTCACAGGTAAATTTTCCACAGAATGAGATCCTTATAAGAGGGCATATTCCTAGTGGCCATATAGTATGGCCTAAAGAACTCCATTAAAGACGACCTGGTTTGTAATGATAAGATATCCTTGGGTGGTATCGAAGCCAACCTGTCATGGCCAGTTTTCCGCCTAACTGTGTGGTAAGATCACTGTGATTGCTTTTTCTAAACAGTATCACAGAGACAACAGTGCTAAAAGGATGGTGTTGCAGACATGCCCAGAAACAAGGGGATGTGTTTTATAGTTTGTAGTTAATGTGATGTGTTGTGTGCTAGAGGGGGTACCCGCATGCTGTGATCTGAAGTTTGCCAAGGACTGCTCGTTACCCACACGAAAACAAACATGGCTCCCTCACCCACCTGGAGAGGTTTGGAAACTGTCGGCAATCAAATGGCCAGTTCAGATGTCCGCCCTATCTCTTGAAGGCCTCTGTTCAAACATCCATTACAATAAAAAGATAATCTGAGAGAAGGACGACCTTGAGTAAAGCATCAAACTGCAGAGTGATCAACTGTCAGTGAGCAGGATGCCAAGAAAAAGAGGTCTTAGAACCAGAGACGTTCTGATATAAGGAGAATTGAAGGTCAGGGACTTTATGGACTGTGCCAGATGGGATCCTTCCACTGGGAGGCCTGGGAAGTGGGATGAGATACAAAAGGGAGCTTAGAGGACACTTACTGACAACCAGTCTTCTTCTCAGCTATGCCTGGACGGGCCTTACACAACACCCGGGTGAATAATCTCCAAGGTGTGTGTGCACTGTGTTGCGTTTATATTGAAAAGGCAGTGCAGACTAGCTGTTGAGAAATGCCAACTCAAGAGCTAAACTACCGTTTGCACCGGTTCACCAGCTTACCTTGGCTGTCCTTAAACTATTGAAATCTTTTTGTTTCGCTTTCCTTATCTGAAAAAAACACCTAGCTCATGAGGTTGTTGAGAGAATTTGAAGAACTACTAGATGTAAAGCACTTTGAGTAGTGTTTGGCACATGGTAAAAGTATTAGCTATTATTGTTACTAAAATATGTTAGAGTCATGTCTTCAGGAAGGGAAAAGGACAGATTGGGGTCTGCTCACTGCCTGAGCAAATAACATTGCTGACACCCCAGTCACTTGGCTGGTAAAAGTTTCGTTCTTGTTTGTGCCACAGACCATATCAAGTGCAGATGAGGAATCCAGGTTCCTTGTCATATAGAATAGATCCACCTTGTTCTAGGGCCTCTGAGTTCTTCCCTGATTTTCCACATCCAGGTGGCAGGTAAGGGAAGAGAATGTTTGCTCAGGAGTTCTTAGGAACCAGACCTTCTCACAGGGTCCATTGGCTTCATTACACATTCAGTACTCTTCTCACATTTTATTGGGTAGAATTGGTCGCATGGCCTCACCTAATTGCAGAGGAAGTTGGGAAATGTAGTTCAGCTGTGTGCCCAGGAAGCAGAGAACATGGATATTGGTCTGAACATGGATAAACCAAGAGCAAATGGATGATTTTGAATGATATCATGGTTTCCCCATGAAGCATAAACATTTTTAAATATAATTTTAAGAATTAATGAGAATAGGGGCACCTGGGTGGTTCAGTCGGTTAAACGTTTGACTTCAGCTTAGGTCATGAACTCACAGTTGGTGGGTTCATGCCCCGCATCAGGCTCTGTGCTGAGAGCTCAGAGCCTAGAGCCTGCTTCAGATTTTGTGTCTTCCTCCCTCTCTGGCCTTCCTTTGCTCATGCTTTGTCTCCCTCTCTCAAACATAAACATTTTTTAAAAATTAAAAAAAAAAAGTTAATGGGAAAATCTAATTAATGAGCAACACTCAAAAATTCTAATGTTCATGCTGATCTCCAGCTACATTATCATTTCTGAATAAGACTGTAATAAAAGCTAACACTTATGGAACATTTACTGTATACCAAAATACTAAGCACTTCACATGCTTCTTTCATCTTAGGTAATACGATGAAATTATTTTATTTAATCCCCTGCATAGCCCTTATGAAGGAGGTACCAGAATTGTCCACATTTGATGGATAAACTGAATTTCAGAGAAAATGTTAAACCAAATTAAATATATATATATATGAATTGATAAAGAATCACAAGATTAACAGAGATCAACAGAATTGCTACTTTGTCTTTTCCTGTAACCCTTGAATCCATAACTTGACAAAATATGGTAGAGAGTGGATTTATAGTCACCAGCTCTTCGTTTTTTACTTAGGGAGACCAAATCCTGATACACAGCAGAACAGACTTAATCCAGTGTGGGGTGTCCCTTCTACTTGTTACAGCTCCCATCAGTTCACCATAATCTGAGTAGATTATCAAGAAAATATAATATACGTGAGCATGGAAAACACACACGGCGTGTACTTTATCCCTTGGTTTCCTTTGTTTGCTTAGCTAAACATGCCGTGTTTATCATCAGGTTAACCATGCATCAGTCTGGAAAAGTAGCTTTAGCATCTGAGCGTCTGATACCTGTTTGGGTATTTTTTTGGAAAATCAAGTCCCTTATTTATTGGATCTGCGGTTAATATTTTCATTATAGAGGCTAAATAGCCTGATATCACTGGTATGCACACTTTAATCTCTTGAGTATAGCATCATACAGAAAAAGGACTCAAGCACAATTCTGTGAGCCCTTGAGGGTGGACGGTGTAAAGTGATTTTTGAGCGGGGAGTCTCTTTACTTAAAAGATTCTGCATGGCCAGTTAACATGAGTCAGCGTGTTGCCATTTTTATCAGTTCCATAGATTTCAGCTTTCTCTATGGAACCAAGATGGAAGAGCACTGGAAAGTGGAGACTGAAACAAAAGCAGATGTGTAATAGCACAAAGTGGGTGCTAGGCCATGGAATAGCTGAGTAATTAGAATGTCTGTCCCGGCATATCTCCTTCAACATTTTTGGCCAAGCTACAAGACAGTTGGCTGTTTGCCCGGTTGCTTGTGGCCTCATCTGCCTTTTGCAAAGACTCCGTATGGAAGCCAAATGAGGAAAGTAGCTACTCCTGAATGGTTGGCTCTGTGACCATTCGTTTGTTTGTTTTCATTGCTGCCTTGTTTGGCTTTTAGAAAAACAGAAATAATGAGGCAACCATCGATCTGTCGGTTACTAACAGGTGAGAGTCCTATGCTTTTCGTGTCTCGATCTCACAGTATTTTTCATCGTGCAAAACTGTGCCGTTCGTCAGCCCATTTGTTCTCCAAAGTCATTTTCATGGAGTTGAGAATGACGTTGCTCACCTTGCAGGGTGTGTAACCACGGCCGTGGGTCACTGAGTTGAACTGACAGGAGAGGGGCAAGGCAGAAAATTAAACTATGCTGGGCCACTTTCTCGGGCTGCAACACTGGTAATTTAGCACGGACCTTGGACTTGGGACCTCATTCTTGAAAGCTGCGGAGCCTTTTGTAACATCTCAGGATCCAGGCATGTAGCAGTCTCTCATATTAATTGGTTACATGATCTCACAAACTGCGGGACTTTTCATTATATTTATTAGCTGGCAGTGTTTGGAAAGGACTGTCTAGTTTTATTTATTTATTTATTTATTTTTTTAATTTTTTTTAATGTTTTATTTATTTCTAGGAGAGAGAGAGAGAGACAGCGTGAGCAGGGGAGGGTCGGAGAGAGAGGGAGTCACAGACTCTGAAACAGGCTCCAGGCTCTGAGCTGGCAGTCAGTACAGAGCCCGACGCGGGGCTCGAACCCACGAACCGCGAGATCATGACCTAAGCGAAAGTCGGACGCTTAACCGACTAAGCCACCCAGGCGCCCCAGGACTGTCTAGTTTTACAATGGGCGACCTAACATGGCTGTTCTCATTCTGTGAGCTAATATCGAGGGTGTTTGGCACCCTGGACTATTGTGTTTTAGATTCTGTGACCACAGACGTGCATTATCGTTCCCCTCCTAATCAAATGCAGCTCAGTTTTAACATTAACAAGAGACCACGTGTTAATATCGGCACTCTTGGACAGATTGCCCAGCCCTGATTGCCCAGTAGGGCTTCTAGTCCAGTTTGGGTTTGGATTGCTGAACAGCACACCATCTCCAGTCTGTCTACCCGGCTCTGATTTTCTCCCCAGCTCAGTGAGAAACCTGAGGGGCTGCCTGGGGGGCTCAGTCAGTTAAATGTCCAACTTCGGCTCAGGTCATGATCTCACAGTCTGTGGGTTCAAGCCCCACGTTGGGCTCTGTGCCGACAGCTCGCAGCCTGGAGCCTGCTTCGGATTCTGCGTTTGCCTCTCTTCCACTTGTGTTTTCTCTCTCTCTCTCTCTCTCTTTCAAAAATAAATAAACATTAAAAATTTTTAAAAAGAAATCTGGGGAAAAAAATCATTTTCGTGTCATGTTTTAGTTTTCTATTTATATTTCATCAGAACCTGTTTTTTCCCCCCCCTCTCTTTTAAGGAAGGATGGTCCTGCTGAAAATAGAGTGTTTCAGCCTTTGTATTGGTGGAGAAAATGTAAGGGAGATGTGTTTTCCGGCAGGCTGTTCGTCGGCGCGTGATGTTCTTGCTGCCACCAGTGGTTTCTGGCTGCTGCCTGTTGAGCAGGGCGGCGGCACCACAGGAAGAAAAGAGGGTTTAAATGTGGAAACGACCTCTTGTGCGTCAGAGACTCTGCACTTGAAAGCCATTTGTTAGTTTTGGTCTCTAGTTGGCTTGAAAAAAACCCACCTTTTCTCTCTCGGTCCTCCCGTTACGGAGTTACTTGTAGGAGGATGTCACACTCCAACTCCACGCTATGATCGCTCTCTTCCCACGTAATGCTGGAAATTGTTCATTTCGTGGACAGCATTTCTCTTCTTTTTCGAATTATTTTTAATTTTTTTAAAAGTTTATTTATTTTGAGGAAGACAGAGACAGCATGAGAGGGGGAGGGAGAGAGAGGAGGGGGGGAGAGAGAGACAGAGAGAGGAGAGAGAGAGAGTCCCAAGCAGGCTCCACACAGCCGGCACAGAGCCCGACGCGAGGCTCTAACTCACGAAACCATGAGAATCTGACCCAAGCCGAAACCAAGAGTTGGACCCTAAGTGACTGAGCCATCCAGGTGCCCCAGATTATTTTTATTTTATAATTGTTGCTGTTGTTATTCCCTGATATTCTGAGAGAGAGACACACTGACATTTGAATGAATCACAGTTCAAAGCACTTAGGACCAATGCAGTAAGTCAACTGAAGTTATTTTCTTACAATATAAACTGTAAAATAGTACGGATTGAGCTTTCTGACTGCCCAGGCGACTGTTAGCGGTAATCTCTGAAGTTCATACTTTGCCCCTTTGCAGCGAACATAGTTAATGTCAGAAGTGTAGTTGAAAGTTTGGTTTCACTTAGCGTTGTAAAATTTCATAATAGTGCACTTAATCTTGCTAGGCCCAGATAACCTCAAACGAAAACAGTATTAATGGTATTTAATGGCAGGTACTTAAGGCACAGGAAGAGAGCAGAAGTGGTTTTCATGTATTTCTTGGACTTGCAGATTTGCGGTCATGAAATTTCTGTTGTTTATTAGCAGAGTTTTGGCTATTGTGGTTAGCGTCCCTTCTGAAAACGTGCTGTACGTAGTGAAAAAAAAAAAAAAAGGAAGGCCCCTACCTTTTTACATACAGTAAAAAGATTATATAAGAGAGTTAAATCAGTAGCAGAGCAGATGGGCCCATTGTATGGTCATTACGTGATTCTGCTGGTGTGCTATTTCTGAAGTGTGAAATATTCATTCTGTTCAGATGGCTACAAAAACAGCCTCTCCCAAAGAATTGTCGAAGGCAACACTGTCCAACACAAACGGACCATGAGCCACACATGAAATTTGAAATTATCTAGTAGTCTCATTTAAAAGGTAAAAAATACAAACTGGTGAAAATAATTTTTGTATATTTTACTCAACCTCTTGTATCTAAAATGTAATCATTTCAACACGTAGTCAAAATAAAATGATCAATGAGAGGTTTATTCTTTTTTTGCGTGTGTGCTAAGTCTTCGAAATCCAGTATGTATTTTATACCTACTTTACATCGCCGCTCACACTGGCCACCTATCAGATGCTCAAGTGGCCACATACAGCCAATGGTTATTATACTGGACAGCCCAGGTCTGGTGTTTTCATCAAGTCCACTAATGGTTTGATTGCCATGTCAAGTAGGAGGCAGAACAGGATCGTGTGAAATGTCTGCTCGTTTGCAGAAAACAAAATGTCAGCTCTTGAAAATGTTGAGAAGAATTTGTGGGAAATATAACTTTATTTCCGAATTGTTTATTTGCACAGGTCAAATGCTGCTCTGTAGCAGACTTGACTTTGTTTTCATGGAAAAAAACCCACTGATCTAATGTTAGTCATTTCCTAAAGGAAATTAAAATTCAACATCATAGAGCCTTAATGTAAAGGATTCTTTTTTCAGTCATTTAGCTGGGTCTGCTGTTGCCATGGCTACATGGACGCCATGCAGTAGAAATTAAAGACTTCAGTTACAGTCTCGGTGCTTTCTTTAGTTATCATATTACTTTTCAGTAACGTTTGTTTTTATTGTATTGGGCTTCTTTCTTCCTGGAAATGTGGAGTTTCTGCTTCATGAATGCTTGTGTTTTTATTTGGTATGGTCACTGGAAAAATGACACATTAGTGCCATTCCAATTGCTTGAAAGACCTCGCTTATAGCAACTATAAACCCTAATTACCAGAAACGATTAGTATTAACTCATAACCAGAACCAGTCACAGAGTTTTTATGTGTGGTGATTTTCCACCCTCGGTGCTTCCTCTATAATATGGACTATTTTATGCCGTTACATTTTCAGAGTATAAGAGCTGTTACCGAAATTCTAAGGGAGGTGATAACATGCTCTGTCTTTGTGGCCAATTAAAAGAGGTGCTGCCAGCCAGATGGCCCTCATTCTGAAGAAGCTACGACCTTTGAGTTTATTAGTGTTGATTGGAGATGGAGGTTTTGCTGGATTATTATCCCCCAGAGATTAGTAATAGAGGCAGATGCTCAGAATTAACTTGGAATGTCTCTATAAACCCATAAATCTCTTATCCTCTTGACGTTGACTTGCATAAGGTCTTTGCGTGCTTTTAAAGTTTAATAACGTAAACTTTTTGTATGGTAGAAATGGATGATGATTGTCTCCTTAACCAAATTGTAGTTAGCCCTCTTCTCAACCTTGACCTTGACCCTGGCCTTCCATGTCCGTCCTTGCCTTGTCTTCCCTTAGCAAGAATCCTGCTATGTTAGTTTAGAGAGAATCCCCCACCCGTGATATCTGATCACTCCAGAAATCTATCACACTCCTCATTCCCCACCCTTGATGTCATCCACAGATCCCCTCCCCCACTCTGCTCATTGGCTGTAAAGTTCCACTTGTCCTTGCTGTCTTCAGAGTTGAACTTGCTCTCTCCACCCCCCTTGCATAGTGTTGACCCCCTATTTTAATAGTCCTGAGTAAATCTTCCTTACTGTTTTAGCAAGTGTCAGAATAACTTTTTTCTTTAACAAAATAATCCCCAAATTGCGTAGAAAGCCCATTAAACTTTAGGTCAATTTCCTTATATAGTGATACCCAGGAAATTCTTGTTTCATCCAAGCTAAAGAAACACTAGTTAAAGTGAGCTATTGTAAAATCTGTGGTTTGAATTGCAGTTCATTCTTATTTAGAAAGTTGATTGTTTATTACTATTATATTATGTAGACATTTTAGCGTGTTTACAACCATAGTATAAAAACTGGCCTAAAACTTTACAGAAAGCTTATTTGCAAAATACCGGATCTCCCCAGTCTTGACTGTCTCTTATAGGAGTAAAGTGTTCTCAATTTATAGCACATTGGCCCAAAATACGTGGACCTCTATCTCCCAGTGAGTTGCAAACATGTTTAGGTTACAATAAACGAAACCCACTTACAGGAAGTTAATGAGAGTTCACATGGAACAGTGGCTCCCACTATGGCAAAAATAAGCGTACTAGACTGAAAGTGACCAAGAATTACACTGTAACCTTAGAATAGTTTGTATTGCAGCGGGAGCCTGGTTGCACAAATGTTGGACCTCCTGGGGAGCGCGGATTCCCATTAGAGCGTGCTGGCTGCGTTCCCACAATATGGTGGCGTAGATGCGGATGCACTGACTTGGGGATCAGTCTGTTTCCTGCCAGAATGTCTTACCTCAGAGTTTGGTCACTTGTTATCCAAAAGAGAGAAAGCCTAATATGCAGTTTCCCTGTTTTCGTTTTTCTGAGGACAAGTATGGAAACTCCCCCAGGGAATCACTTTTCAGAACTGGATGAGTTCTTCTAGGACCCTGGCCCACAGTGCTCATCTGTGACCATCAAGGGGGAGCTCAGGCCGGTGGCCCCATAGATCATTCCCTATTCAGAGTTGAGCTTTGTCGTCAAACTACCTTCCATCGCCATGTTAAAAACCTCCAGAAACTTGTTTGGTTTTAAAACAAGGTACTTGATGGTTTTTAAACATTAGCTCTTTTTGAAAGTATCTCTGCAGAAGCGATTAAATCGAAGTTCTTTGCTAAGATGTTCACTGAAAGATCCTTTGCTGTCTATTGTGGGCGTATTTCAACAAGACCTAGACCAGAATGATGGTACTTCAGTGAGGTTTTTTATTTCTCGGTGAAAGAAGCCAGGGCAGAATCACTCCATTTCCATTAGCAAAGGGACAGCCATGAAAGTAGGGGGTAGTAATGGGCGCCTGGGGGGCTCAGTCGGTTAAGCGTCCGACTTCGGCTCAGGTCATGATCTCACGGTTCGTGGCTCAAGTCCCGCATCGGGCTCTGTGCTGACAGCTCAGAGCCTGGAGCCTGTTTTGGATTCTGTGTCTTCCTCTCTCTCTTTGCCCCCCTCTCCTGCTTGTGCTCTGTCGTCGCTCTCTGTCTCTCAAAAATAAATAAACATTAGAAAAAAACTAGAAAAAAAAAGTAGCAGTAGTGTGAAGCCAGTTTGCTAAGATACAACTAGTTGCATGAATGGGATCCTTTTTCTGTTTCTGCCTCATTAGGGAAAAAAAAGGGCTCAGGGAGGGGTGGATGGTGGTGGGGGACGCCAACTTTCTCCCCTTCATGGTTCTGCTGGAGGGCAATACTGACGTAAATGTGGAGTCCAGGCGAACCCAGGCTTCCGTGTGAAATGAAGTCGTTGAGGAAAAAAAGCTAAAGGTTTCATCAGGATGCGTGATGCTTAATGAATCATAGCCACCACGGCGGACTCACTGAATAGGTAACAAAATGTACCTAGCTGTTGGCTTCTTTAAATCTTGTTCTCCTTGCGGCCGGTTTTAAATTTTAAAGTTTGTTACTGTTGTTAATACAAGCTGTATTCTCTGCAGTGGGAGTGTGGATGACACCCCTCTCCAAGCAAAGCTGATCTAGGCTGAACACGGGCATTACAGGTTGGGCATTACAGGTTCGAGACCTGCTGTCTATCCCGGAACGATTCTCTGGACAAAACACCCTGAGGTCATAAGCAGTCTTTTGATTCTTCACACTTGTGGATCTAAGCACATAAACTGATGACAGGTATCACGCTTTCTAAAAAGTCTCTCCTCATGACTGTTTCTAAACAGGATATTAATATGAGGGTCCAGGAGGGAGAGGAAGGCTGGCTAGGCACTCTCTGGTGAATGCAGGCTATAGCAACTGGGAGGGGGGTTCATTCATGACTATAAATGTCTTCTTTCTCATGGTAGTTCGGAAAGATCTACGTGCTTTCCTACATCACATGGGCTCTTTGGTTTTTTCTTTCATTGTTGTCTTGCTCTTCTTATTTAAGTTTTTAAATTTAATTTGAGAGAGAGAGAGAGAGAGGGAGGGAGGGAGAAAGAGGGAGAGTGTGAAGGGGCGGAGCAGAGACGGAGGGAGAGAGAAACCTCCCAAGCAGGCTCCAGGCTGTCAGCCCAGAGCCCAAAGTGGGGCTGAAACTTTCTCATGAACCACGAGATCATGGCTGAGCCACCCAGGTGCCACCCTGACTCCCTCGTCTTGCCTTCCTTATTTCCAGCCTTGCATTTCAGCTCATCCTCACTCACACCTGAGAGCTGCCATCATTCCTTCCCTGTGTGTTTGCGTCACACCATCAACCAGCATCATGCGGTCAGCCTCTGACACATGTAAGGCCGGCTCTGCCAAAACGCACCACAGAAAGCCAAACACGGTCCGTAAGCTTTGATTCATCATTTCTACCCCACGGTGCCCCATCCCGGATTCTTAACACCATACATCCTTTCCATCTGTCTATTTGGCAAAAACAACAGAAAAACGAGAGCCCATGTCTAAAGGAATTGGAGCATTCTATCCAGTGAAATATTTGAATTTAGAAAATACCATGCCATGGGATCATCAAAGCAGTTTTTTTTTTTTTAATTTATTTAAAAAATGCATGCGACAGAAATGCGTGGCATACATGCAGGAGAGCCAAGATCCAGAGGCTCAGATAGAAGCACGTGTTCCCGGCCCGTGGCCTTTCCTTTCTTCACATCCCAAATGCGTGTTTTTCTATTCCCTGTGGGAGAGTTTGTTTTCCATCACGTTGCAGACCGGCCAAGGCTCGTGGCTAGTAGCTGGACCGCCCTGCCTTCTTGGTTGGGCGAATTTTTGAGAACCTTCTCTTGGTGCCAGACCAGCCTCTTACAGAGGCTTCACTGAGAAACAGTCAGGTGTACTTGACACTCATGTTCCAATAAAGACAGCACAAATGCTTGGGCCTCTTGAAAATATTGACATGCGAATAAAAACGCTTTGTGAGCAGTCGTCAACAAGACTTCTCCGTCCTTTGTAAGATGGTCATGATTCAGTCTCACTCCCACTAAATTTGACAGTTTCCCATCTGAACCATTTCTTTTCTCTCATCCTGGGCTCTGTTCCTTTCTTAGGCTCCAGATCCCTCTCTGGTGCTAAATCAGATCATTAGGAGTGAGAGTATTGTGAGAGAAAAAAAAAAATCACCAGTGCAGCTAGCTATTTGAGGTTTAGAAGAAATTAACTTAGTCCCATTAAAGTAGTAACTAAGAAATTAACTTAGTCCCAGCCAGTCCCTGGCTGGCTCAGTTGGTAGAGCATGTGTCTCTTGATGTCGGGATTGTGAGAGTGAGCCCCACACTGGGTGCAGAGGTTACTTTTAAAAAATCTTTTAAAAAAATAAAGTCGCTCCTTTCTCTTTTCTTAGAGCTTCTTTTATTCTGCATATAAGGTTATTTGTTGAAGGTGACACATTCACATATGGCATATCCGGAAGTAGAACGGCCTCTCTTAATTAAGACAATCACCTCTTAGGGCCCCAGTCTGTAGAGCATGGGACTCTTGATCTTGAGGTCATTGGTTCAAGCCCCACCTTAGATATAGAGCTTGCTTTAAGAAAAAAAGACAATCACCTCTTTACTTAAGCCACTTTAGGTCAACAAAGTCAAATGTTTTTTAGATTGTGAAAAGAAAGAAATTTAGCATAACATGCTCTCCAAGTTAGAATAACAAGCGGGGATATTTTGTAGGTCAGGAATACTTTTTCACCAGCTCATCTTCAGTGCTTTATTATTTAATTAATTTATTTGAGAATTTGGTGTCAGTGCTTTGTTAAAACGGATTTGCCAGAAATACCTATGGCTGGAAGCCAGGACTGGGGAGGGGAGCCTGGTGAATGGGGCATGCAAACAAGAAAATGGAGGGACCAGAATTTTGAACTGTGCTTTGCAACAATACCGCATTCACCTTGGGCAGCAACTGGCTAACTAGCCAGAGCACTTGATCTTTACCTTAAGAGCCTGAGCAGGCTGGTTTTTAGAGTGTTTCGATTCAACCAGGCAACATTCAGAGTCCTCTCTACTTGTGTTCAGTGGTACTTGTTCTCTGCACTCGGTGTCTCTGGGCTCTTTGACACTCTCATCATTACTTCTGTCTGCCTCGTGGCCCCTGTCTCTGTGAACACTTGATGTTCCTTTTACTATTTGTCTGGAAATGGCCAAGCTGTGGTTATTATCTTATAATCAAGAGCACTCCCTTGTTGGGGCTAATGAATACCTTGTCATCCAGGAGAACTGACTGAGGCACCAGAAACAAAGAACTCGCGTGTCTGTAGGGAAATATAGAGCCCATGGGGCTCCCTAGAAATCATATGGATTTGGAGTCGTGTGGAAAATCAAGATCTCTCGTAGTTTTATAATGATCTACGGGAGGAAGTACATGGTAAAGTAGTTAAGACTGCAACCGCCAAGAGTGACTATCCATGACAAACGTTACGGCTGTGGGTGCATTCTTGTTACACACGCATGTGCATGCACACACCCACCCACATGGGTGTGTACAGATTACCTTCAGCCTGGGCACCTGTGAGCTAGTGAATGTGCGGTGGGGAGGAAGATCTCAGCACAGTGAGCATCAGTGTTTTCAGTTGTCACAGGTGGCAGAACCCAGGAGACTTGTAATCTCTCGTGAACACACCAACCCAGAGGTCCTGCTCAGCCCAGTAGGAATCATTAGATAGAAGTATTGAAAATGAGACAGAAAATGTCCCTTACTTTTCTAGAAAGCCACAGAACTAGAATATTGAGCAGTTTGTCTACATAGAATTACAGGACTTTCAGAAAGGGCCATATGAAGTATTCCAAAGGACAAATGAGATGCTCGTATGTAAGAATATACTTCAAAGGCCAGGGTTCTTCAAACTAGAAAGGCCAGCGCTCTGTTAAATGTCCCGATTCTGTTTTCACAAATCGACTAAAACTGGCCTTGTGTGGTAGACATTGGCCTTGGGGAATCAGGACTCCCGGCTGTCAAATTGGAAGGAAGTGACATTTTACATAGAGAGGAGAGGGAAGAAGGTAGAGAACAGGGTGGCTGACTAATTAGTGAACTTCATGGCCCCAGGAGGTGTCATGGGTACAATGCATGAGCTACTCAGAGAAGTTCTTAGATGGATAAATCCAAGGTATATCCTTGAGCCTTAGGAGTTCCATGAAATGCACCTTGGTGTTGGAAACAGAATATGGAGTTAAAAAAAAAAAAAAAAAGAAGGATCTGACTGATCTAATCCATCCACTTTGGGTCCGTTTATTTACAGTGCAGTATTTGGCTCTCATATCATTCGTGATCTAGTGGAGCAGGCAAATATATAAATAAATAGCTTTATAAAGCTGTATCTGAATGAGATAAATGACAAACAGGCACTGACAACTGTCTATGGGAACGACACTGCGGAAGGAGTAATGCTCCCGATGGGAGGGAAGGGAATGCCGTCTCAGGGAGCTTAGCCCTTGTGCTTCACCTTGAAGGCTCAGTGGGACTGGGGACGGGGAGATCAGGAAGGCGGAGAGTCTGGCCTCGAGGACTCAATCCAAGCAAAGTAGAGGGGAGGTGTGATGCTCAGGGGCTGCTGAGGCATCAGGGAACGTTGGAATGTGGGGTGCAGGGAAAGACGGGGAGAAGAAGCTGGAAAGGAGATGGCACAAAGAATCCATAGATAGGAGCATAGGCTTACGTTGTAGGCAGTGGAAGTGCTTAATGGGTGTTGAAGATGGAAGTGGCGTGACCCTGCCCGTGTTTTCAGATGGCTATGGAGCGTGGCGCCCGGGTGGCTCAGTTGGTTGAGTGTCTGACTCTCGATTTCAGCTCAGGTCATGATCTCATGGTTCATGGGATCGAGCCCCGCACTGGACTCTGGGCTGACAGCGCAGAGTTCTCTCTCTGCCCCTCCCCCCTCTCAAAAAAAAGGAAAAAAGATGACTGGGGATTAGTATGGAGAAGTGGTTGGAGAGCTAGGGCCATAGAAGTGGAGTTGATGGGCTGTGGCAGAGATACTGATGGGGGTAAGTGCCTGTGAAGCCCAGTCTCTGGTGGATGGTCCACCCAGGGTCCCTGGGGAGGATCCAGGCATCGGTGGTTATCTGACCTGCGGAGATGCCAGCCTTCTTCCTGTGGGGCGTTTTCAGGATGGACCTAGAGCTTTATGATTGCCTTAATCCTACAAGGCTGAGGACGTGGTTACACATTTTAACTTAATTCTTCTTTATTCTTTTGACTCCTGTATTTACATTGTGACCAAAATAGCTCTTTAATAGCCACGTGAATGTAACATTTGTTTTTTAGAGAATTCAGGTGTTAGCTGACGTTACTAATCTGCATAGTATTTTTGCCAACATTCATACTCTGTATCTGTGGACCTATTTTTACACACCACTTTGGAACGTGCTAAGACTTTTACACGCACTGAAAAGTGAGTTATGTTAATAAGGACCTATTCAGCCACTTATAAACATGACAAGGATGATTACACCAAATCAAAGTAAACCACGGCACTCCGCGTGTCCTGTCCATAGCAATCGCTTTTTGCTGTGCTGTATTTGCATTGGTGGTACCACGTGAAACAGACATTTCCCCATCGAAGCTGTCAGCTGCTTGAGGGCAAGGACTATGCATTATTTGTCTTTTGATTGTCCCCAAGTGAAAATAAAATTAGTCTAATACTTGTGAAAATGGCAAGGAAGACTTTATTCCGGACTATTGTGACAGGTGACAAGGTGTCACAATCGGGGAGAGACATCAAGCTCGAGTCTGAAGGCAGCAAGGACACGCGGCACTTTAGATCCAGCCAAGGAGAGGAGAGAGGGGTCAGTGGATAGAAATCACTGAGGGGAGGCACTGAAGCTCGGGGCATCCTTGCTAAGCCAGTCTACCGGGATTCTTGCTAAAGACCTCGAGGGTCAAGGATGGGGAACTGAACAAATACTGAGGGGGATCAGATTCTCTCAGGTGAGGAATTCTCTCTAAACCGACTTGCTGCAGATGCGCTAGGCAGCCCAAAACCAAGACCCAACGGCAGCGATGCCTAGTTGAGAGGAGGGCTCAAAGGTGCCTGACTAATGCCGAGGTCAAGGTGTTAAAACTGAGGACAGCAGTGTTATGTGTGTGTGGTGGGAAGATGTGTAAGGCCCCTGTGCAGTCTGGTTCCAGACCAAGAGACGGCACTGGCGATTGTGCCTAACAGTCAAGGATGCCCTCTGGGAAGGCGGTGACCAGGACATTATGTGGGCAAAGGAAAGGAGGATTTCAGGAGTCCACAGTCCTAATCAGAAAGTCGCTCAAATGTTGGCTGCTACATTTACTTAGATTTTGGTACAAAATACCTTTTTGGTGTTGGTTTTAACTTGAGGAAACATTAACTCTTAAAGAAAAGTATGTTTTCCCTTGGTAGTTTTCAAACTTCTTGGGGGCTCTATTTGGTTTATTTTTTAAAATTTGTTCTTAAGTTTATTTATTTTTGAGAGAGAGGGAGAGCATGAGTGGGGAAGGGGCCGAGAGAAAGGGAGATGCAGAATCTGAAGCAGGCTCCAGACTCCAAGCTGCTAGCACAGACCCCAATGTGGGGCTCGAACCCATGAACCATGAAATCATGACCAGAGCTGAAGTCAAACACTTAATCAACTGAGCCACTGAGGCGCCCTGAGCATACTGGGATTTTTTAGGAGCTGAAACCTGCACCCAGCTCCCCCACCGACACTGACATCTTAATTAGATCTTGGTTGCATATGGTGGATTCGTTGTCATCTAGAAAGTGTAATGTGACTGGTCTGGGTGGCCAGCGGAGCTGTCAGATAGGAGTCCTAGCTCCTTGTGTCCCCAGGCCCCTCTTTTTCCCTTCCCTGGCTGGCTGTGGCTATTGGTCACCCTGTTGTGTTCTGCAGGAAGGCAGTGACGTGTCTGAGCTCATTTCATTGGCAGAGCTGAGACTTTGGAAAGCCAAGTAACTGTTTTGTTACCAAAGTGAATGTCAGAATGCAACATGCTCAGGGCAATGAGGTTCCCTTGTTTAGGAGGCCGCGTGGGCTGCCCCGGGGGGATCCTGAGCTGTTCTTGCAGGAACATGATTTATCTTTTGCTTTTAATACTCCTTTTATTCCCCGCCTACCTTCGTCACCCCAAAGTGCCCTGTTGAAATCATAATTCTCTGTAAAACGACATCTTGCCGCCATGGAAATGATAGCATTGAATCTGGAATTTTATGAATGCACTATACCCTCCAGTTGTCTAGGTGTAGAAAAGGTAAAAAAATGACCTTGACAGTGATTCACAAGGTTTGATCTCATACT
>NW_027527624.1:4280061-4283879 GCF_008692635.1 Crocuta crocuta
CTTTGGCTGGCTTTTCAATTTAGAAACAAAAAGTTCAGTGTGGAATAGTAAGTCGGGGAGCCAAGGACGAACAGTGGCTTCTAAGGGCACAGAAAGTAGAAGTGAAGCCTGCGCTTGTGTTTTTAGTGTTGAAGGGTTTCCTGAAACCTGAAAACATTGGAATCAACGGCCAGGCACTGAATTCATCATTAACATCATGAGTCTCGTCCTTTGGGTCCTTTACAGTCAAAATCAACACAAGTGCATCCTGAACTGGCTTATCAGTGCCGTCGGACACAGACGCGCTGTCTCGATGCAACTTTATGTTTTAAAAGTTAAAAACTGGCATGCTTTCCCGTGAAATTCGGAGGCGCGCCTTGCGTCTTCCCCTCCCTCGGATGGGAGTCGGAAGCTGTCGGTGGTACATCGCCCCTGAGAAGTCAGAACAGCAGCAGCAAGGCCACCGGAGAATGAAAACAGGCCGTGTTTGTGGCCACCATTCAACTGGCATCCGAAAACCGACTTCCTGTTTAGGCTCCTTTGTGAGCAAAAGCTTGGTTTTAGATCTTAATTCTGTTTTGGCTTCAGGAGCCCGGTGCCCACTCTGGGGTTACATTGAGCCCAGGCTGACTCAGAAAGGAGCCCTCCTGTTGAGTCATCCATCCTATTTCCTGTGGGTCTAGAGGTTTTTCTTGGAGACTTTTCATCCAAGTGGTACCCGGCCTCAGCCTGAACAGTCTGGAAAACTCAGAATGATGAGACGTGAACATTTGCGGGACGTACTTCTGCATTTTGTCACTATAGAAAAGCATCATTAGCCCCTGAAGGGTTTATTTCCAGGAGAAACAGAAAAGCATGGGGGCAAGAAAATCAAAGCTTTCTGCCGTGATGTGCGCACATCTCATCAAGGTATTTAAACACTCCCCCTTACCTCGGCCACTTTGCCAGCATACAGACTTTCCGTAGGGGGGCGTGGTGCCTACATTTTAGAGATTTATAATCTAAAACAGATGATTCTAGTGCAGGTTATATGTGTGTAAAGCCACACATACAAAATTTGAAAATATTTTAATAGGTTTACTTTTCTCACAACTGGTTCAGGTTAAGGACGGGTACCTAAGGAGAACGCGCTCAAGGAAGTATTACAGTCCTGAGCCCTCATGAACTCAGCGTGTTGATGCCATAACATAGGAAGGAATATCATGGCAAACCCCGATGGGCCACTGTGCAACTGTAGCCTGGGGTAGTTATTTTAACGCTGGGCTAGTGAGAAGGAGGATCAAGAAACATTTCATTACGTTGAATCAAAAAATGAAAGATGAGTGGGTTTTTTAAATTTTTTACTGTTTATTTACTTTTGAGAGAGAGAGAGAGAGAGGGAGCTCGAGTAGGGGAGGGGCAAAGAGAGAGGAAGAGACACAGAATTCAAAGCAGGCTCCAGGCTCCAAGCGGTCAGCACAGAGCCTGACATGGGGCTCGAACCCACGAACCAAGAGATCACGACCTGAGCTGAAACCAAGAGTCAGATGCTCAACCAACTCAGCCACCCAGGTGCCCCTAAAAGATGTGATGTTTTTTGGTTTTTTGTTTTTTTAAGTAGCACTATATTTTTGGAACTCCCAGTAACCAATATTGTTTAGAATATTACACGGGCTCCCTGATGCGAAGAATTCCGTGGCGCGATGGCACCTTGTGTCGCGTTTCTTTCTCCTTTGTTACTTTATGGAGTGTCAGTTCAGGGATCCACTGTCTTCCACGTATCCTCCTTCTACTTGTAAGAGGTCACAACGGGATAGTTAAAACTGATGATCCCAGAGATAGACCACATCTGATAGGGGAACAGCCACGGCCCATTACCATTAGAAGGTTCTCCGAGAACAACACACACAGGAACTGACCCTGCTGTTCTTGACAGTCTACAGAGTCACCTCTGCCCTCCTGGCCAGGGGACTGACCTTCTCCAGCAGGCGTGGCAGGCACTGCCCTGACCTCCTGACAGGGAGTCCTGGCAGAAATGACGATAAGGTAACACGTTCCTCAGACGCTGCTGAAAGGGGGGGTGTTCTGCTGGACTCCAAGATAATCAGTAAGTGGTCATTATTAAAATTGTGATGAGCTCTGCATTTAAAACATTCAAGTTTCTTGTGTTGGGGCGCCTGGGTGGCTCAGTTGGTTAAGCGTCTGACTTCAGCTCACGTCATGATATCTCAGTTCATGGGTTCGAGCCCCGCGTCGGGCTCTGTGCTGACAGCTCAGAGCCTGGAGCTGCTTCAGATTCTGTGTCTCCCTCGCTCTCTACCCTTCCCCCACTCACACTCTCAGTCTCTCAAAAATGAATAAATGTTAAAAAAAATTTTTTAAGTTTCTTGTGTTAACCCTGCTCAAACAATAAACTTATGTAATGGGCTTTTCCCCACCCAAATATAGTTTATAATGGGATGTTTAGAGTTTGGTTGTGGTTGGTTTTTTTTTTTAAAGGGGGGGAGGCTAAAATGGAAGAGGTGTTACATGGGGAAGAAGTCTCTTTACCTGGTTTTTTAAATGTTTATTTACTTTGAGAGAGAGAGAGAAAGAACAAGTGGAGGAGGGGCAGAGAAAGAGAGAGAGAGAGGGAGAGAGAATCCGAAGCCGACTCAGCACTGTCAGTGCAGACCATGACTCGGGACTCAAAGTCACACCTTGAGAGCATGACCTGAGCTGAAATCAAGAGTCAGGCACTTAACTGACTGAGCCACCCAAGCACCAATGATTAATATTTCTATTTTATTCAGCAACTGTTGAATTAGGCAGCTAGTACCTTTAGTATTTTCAAAATAGATCTATGGAAATGGCAAAAGTGTGGAATATTTGAAAATTATGGTTACAAAGTTGCACCCAAGTTGCATATATGTCTGCTTGTATATTCATTTATATGTTTACCCAATTTCTCTACCTAGACTGAATAACTCAGAAATTAGCTATTAAGTTTGTATGTATCGTCTTAAAACACTTACCTCAGTGCTAATCAAAATACTTAGAGGCACGTGGGGTGCCTGGGTGGCTCCATCGGTTGAGCATCCAACTTTGGCTCAGGTCATGATCTCGAGGTCCATGGATTCGAGCCCCGCGTTGGGCTCTGTGCTGACAGCCCCAAGCCTGGAGCCTGCTTCAGATTGTGTGTGTGTGCGTGTGCGCGCGCCCCTCCCCTGGTTGCACTGTCTCTCTCTCTCAAAAATAAATGAACATCAAAATACTTGGAGGCACAGACCTTTGGAGCTAGAAAACTGTCCAAATGATTGATACCTTGGTTAGGCAGGGAGCTCGGGTTTACCTAGGAAAACACATGCTATCCAGTGATGATGTTGTCTTAACTTCGTGTGGGAAGAGAAGGGGGATGTTTTTGCATCTACAAAATTGTTAATACAGCCCAGTTTGATAACATATGTCAACTAAGCAATGTGAGCTACTATCTACTACCAAATAGGAATGCATAGCAAGATACATAATTAAGAAAGGTTGAGAAGATTCCATGCAAACTAGATACTTCAGAATAAATGCCTGAAGCAAGAAATGCTAAACTCACGTTCAAAAGAGCCAAACCTTGATAATCTCCACCATTTCAGGCTCTTATACAAATATATTGAGAACCACACAGTCAGAGGACCTCAGAGGCCATCCAAATCCCACAAGGTGACCAGGTGACCTCTCCAGTATCCCAAAGCCAGTTGTGCCAAGGAGGAAACTGGATCCTAAAAAGCCTGCTGATTCCTCATCTCCTGCTCCTCATAGTATCACCTTGTTTGAACCATCAGAGAGTATTGATCCTGAGTCATTATTCTTCTATGGATTCATCTTCCCCA
>NW_027527624.1:4284002-4326220 GCF_008692635.1 Crocuta crocuta
GACCTGTACCTTCAAAAACAGATCCTTAGGTAAAAACATATGGGAAACTCTCTAATACCATTTTCCCCTTAGAGATTTACAAGACACGTTGGCATTTAAAGTCCTTGAGAAGCTATGTCATTTGAACCAAAAAAAGTTTAACTTTGAATCCTAAAGGTATTTGCATGCCTAGTGCTTTTTTTATATATAGCCCTTGTTAACATCTGGGAGAAGCCATGTTCCGAGGACATAGTGAGAAACGCTGCACGAGTTTCTCGATTTCCAAACCTAGGATGTTTCAGAGTAAGTGTTGGTAATCACCAGGTTAGGAACTAGNAGACTTAACGGAAAGAATGCATTTAATAGGGTTCTATTAAGTAAGACTTGGTTTAATAGAATCCTAAAGGTAGGAAGTAAATGAAACAACATGGTTTTGAAAAAAGGCTTTTAGGGGGCGCCTGGGTGGCTCAGTCAGTTAAGTGACTGAAGCTCAGGTCATGATCTTGTGGTTCGTGAGTTCTAGCTGCACATCAGGCCCCTCTGCTGTCAGTGCAGAGCCCACTTCAGTTCCTATGTCTCTCTCTCTCCCTCTCTCTCTCCCTGCCCCTCCCCTGCCTAACACACACTCTCTCTCTCAACAACAAACATTAAAAAGTTTTTTTAAAAACTTTTAGGCTAGTGATTCTGTTAAATCATCTAAGATATGCGCAGTAAATTATACTCAAATGGCACAGATGCTAATTTTTTTATAAAAATATCACAATAGAAAGAATTTATTTTTTAAAGCTTATGTATTTAGAGAGAGAGAGAGAGAGAGCGAGAGCACACAGGTAGGGAGGGACAGAGAGAGGGCGGTTGGGGGAAAGGGAGAGAGAATCCTAAGCTGACTTAACACCAGCGCAGATTCCCACGCGGGGCTCAAACTCGCGAATTGTGAGATCGTGACCTGAGCCAGAGTCAGATGCTTAACTGTCTAAGCCTCTCAGGTGCCCCAGAAAGAAGTTTATCAGTTGCAACCCACCTTGACAATCCAAAAGGAAAAGGTGTCCAGTAGAATTTGATCTGAGGCTCCAAGGAACAGAACGCTAATAAGATGACACGTGGTGAAAGGAATAATTAACCAACCCCAACAGTCTCTGCGTTCGTCTCACGGTATTTGCTTTTATATATTTGCGCTCCAAAATGCTTTTGCAGCATCCCTAATACAGTTCTCATTTGACAAGGGGGAAGGTTTGCTTAAAGAATTCATCACTTCCCTTCTTGGTTTTTTCATCTCATTAATCAATTTCACATGATCTTGACTTATTTTCACTTAAAAGGAGTTTAAGAACCACAAAGTGGTTAAGTGTTAAGGGAATTCTTCTAGTGTAGAAGAAAATCCGCATCTGGGTTTGTCTGTGTTTTTCCAGATACAGAAAAGGCTGCCTGTTCAAATAGTGAGCAACAATGTTGCGTAGGTCATGATCGGATCTCAGTGTCAGTTTTGTTCTGCCCTCTGGTAGCCTGCTGCATTTTGCTATTTGGTGGGAGGAGCTCCAAATCAATGACCAGACTTCCTGTTGCCGTTAGCATGCCACACCGAAACTGGTCCAGGTTTCTGGGCAAAACATGAAGGATCCAGCTTCAGAAGAGAACAGCTCCTCGCAGCAGCATGTGATGAGTGAGGCCCGGCGGATTCGCTTGGGACCAGACCTGAGTCCAGGCACACAAAACTGTCGCTCAGCCAAGTGGCACAGAGCACACTTTGCCTCTGGTTCCATTACCTCAGGAAATAGAAGCACAGCGAAGAAAACACGAGCGCTCACCTCCAGAAACACAAGGGGAATTCTGTCCATGCCTGTTGCCTCACCTTATGCTTGAGCAAATGCAACGTGTGTTTCTTCAATGTCCTAGGACAGTGGAGTGCTAAATGCAACCTTAACGCAATTCCAAGAAAAGAAGACTGGCCAGTTCCAAACCCTGGTATCCAGATCTTAAGGCCACGTCTGTTTAAATTTAAGAAGTTTATTATAGGATTTGTAGCAAGCTCTGCAAGTCTGTTATGTTCATCACCTTTGTGGGGAAAACAATTAAACTGTACCTAAGAAGTGATCTGCCGATAGGGGGTCGGCTTTTAACCACAACACATTTACAAATTACAGCAGGTCGTAAACCCGGGAAAATTGATCTTTAATCTGATTTAGCACAGTAAGCAACAGGATTTTCTGTGGAAGGAGAACTGTTGAGTAATTAGGGTGGGAAAGGAGAGGGAGAGAAAAGGCATTTAATTGGGGCACCCTCAGTGCCCCGTGAGCGCCCTCCTGAGGCCGGCCTGCGTGCCGCAGTTCCTGGCTGGCTTTCTCTGCGGCTTCACTTCTGCCTTTCTGTGCATCCCCCGCTGTGGCTATTTTCGTTCATGGTCAGGGCTGGACCCACGGGAAACTGCAGGTTACACTTCCCGCCTGAGCAGCTCCGCTTTTGTCCAGGTCTCTACCAGGGGTAAAATCAATGTCCTTTGAAAATGGGTTTTGCTGCCCCAGAACAGGCTGGCTCTCTCCCAGGACCCTCCCCAACAGGGCTTTCCTTCCTGAAACCATTAAAACTTCCCCGAGTGTACCTCCACTTACCCTTTGCTTGAGAGAATAGAGTTGTGCTGTCGCATGGCCTCCATCTACCTCCCACAGGATTTGGTTCTCACCAGTGTAAACAGATCCTAGAGATATTCCTGTTATTCCTACAGACGTTTGCCATCAGATAAGCGTTAGCTAAGCAAACACATTTGCTTTGTGGAGCCGAATGCACCACTGGTCCACAAGCCTTCTCCCGCTTACGGAAACACATTTTTCCCCCTGTGGGCAGTCACCCCACTCATTGTTCAACAGTCAATGACAAAGAAAAGCAGTGGTGGCAAATGAAGGGGAGGGGACTTACTGCCCCACTTGAGAGTGAACGCTCAGGAAACCATCCCTGCCAGTGCCTTGCAGGTGGCCTGAGGCCACCCAGCCAGCTGGGCCACCAGGTGTCACCTGCAAACTTCCAGGAAACACTCGGTCGGATTGGGTTTCTCAAGGGAGGAGCTGGGGCAGGAAGGTGGAGAGCTGCTCTGGGGTCCCTTCTTGCACATCACCTGTTCCGCCCTCTTGTAAATCTGGTCAGGCCTCCTGGCCTCCGGGTGATCCTGCCTCCTCACGCCCTGTGCCGCTCACCACTTAGCCTGCTTTACCTTCAGGGAACCATGCTGCCGGACGCCCGGGGGTCCCCCTCGCCCCAATCCCCTGCAGTCCTTAGCAGGCCGCCAGCAGACACGGCCCCTCAGGGTTTGGTATCCAGGATCCTTAGATGTTGGGCCCAAGGCGGAGAGAGTCTAGGGGATCCTGGCTCTGACCACGTGTCTTTCCCTATCTTTGTTTTTTTTAATGCTTATTTATTTTTGAGCGAGAAAGCCCACAAAGAATACGGCCAGTGAGAGGGGGAGAGAGAGAATCCCAAGAAGGCTCCGCATTGTCAGCTCAGAGCCCAGTGCAGGCTCAAGGTCACGAACTGTGAGATCATGGCCTGCGCCGAAATCAAGAGTCAGACACTTAACTGAATGAGCCACCCGGGTGCCCCAGGGTTATGTCCCTCTTTAGACTTAAGAACATCCACTTCTCTTTTGTTTGGGACCCCGTTGTAACTAAGTATTGTTTTATTTTACATGACTTGGATTACGGATGGACCCAGGTAGAGTTTTCAGCTTGTGCTCTCCAGTCCCCAGGTAGTGACACCTGCTGCTCCTCAGCTAGGGAACCCCCCACTCCCCCACCCTGAAACCAACGTTGATTGACAACCTAGATACAGGCCCCGCCCCCAGGGAGACCGACGCAGGATGCATTGCTCAAGGCAGATGAGAAACATCTTATTTCTTGCATCAAAATAACTGTTGGCTCCTGCCCTTCTTTCCTACCACCAGCGCCATGGGTCCTGGATTCGACCCCCCCTTCCCTTCCAACAGCTTCCAGTGCTGTTCTCTTGCATTTTAGTCCATTACGCACATCCCTACCAGATTAGTCCTCATAGACTCTGCAGGCCCAGGCTCTGGGTCTTGCCCGTTGCCTGTCACACCCAACCTAAATCCACCTGTCTGGGATCACGTGACCCCCACCTGCCCTAATTTCCCTCCACCCTCCTCTCTGCCACCCCTCACCCTGCCTCCCCTGTCTTCTCCTGCCGTTCAAGTGTGACTCTCAGCCAGTCTGTGCCGTACCACCTTTGAGAACTTTAATCCCTCTTTACCTGCCCCGGATTGTCATTGTAACCTCCACTGGAGGCTGGGAGGCCTCCCTGGGACCTCATGGGAAGTCCCTCTGGTATGCTCCGTGGCACCGGCCACATGACAGCTGATGGACAAATACATGTGAATCAGGAGGTTGCCAAACAGGCCAGCTCTGCGCAGTACCTGCTGCACAGATTCACCGGAGTGGAAGTTCCGAGGGCCCAGCTAGAGCCCTGGGTAGGTTTTCTCCCTAATGAGCTATCGCTGAAAGCTGCTGGTGAACATGTAAAGCCAGTGTGTCCTTGCACGCCCCGTGTACATTGCCTTGGAGACTGTCGGATTAATGAAGATAAATGTTGAGTGGTGAGAAGTTTGGCTGATTTTGCATAGTTGCTGCTTTTGACTGTGTGGCTGAGTTTCTTCAAAATTAATTTCTGCTCATTTATTTTATTTTAAAAATTTTGTTTAATGTTTATTTTTTGAGAGAGGGCGAGAGAGACAGAGCATGAGCAGAAGAGGGACAGAGAGAAGGAGACACAGAATCAGAGGCAGGCTCCAGGCTCTGAGGTATCAGCACAGAGCCTGACGTGGGGCTCGAACTCACAGACCTGAGCTGAAGTCAGATGCTTAACCGACTGAGCCACCCAAGTGCCCCTTCCGCTCATTTTTTTTAAGCCAGGGAACCATTTTGATAACAAGAAATTGAGAGGCAGAAATGGGTCATGAGAGCCGGGGGAACCTGGCTGGGCAGCGTGGGGGCTCCGTGTAGAAGGCACTTTGGGAACGGCTTTACTGGATCTATGTCTTTGCATTTTCTGTGCAGCTCACGAGGCAACTACCTCAATTACCCTTCTTGCTGCCCGCTCCTCCCCACCAGCTGGAGAGGCAGCTTGGGTCAGCATGGTCGCCTCTAGAAGAGCGAGCGCATCTACCCACCCAGACAGAGCTCAGGCCCTCCACAGACCCCACCAGACCACACTGAGGGGCCATGTGGGTGTGACCTAGTGAGCAAGGAAGGGAGTGTTGGCCTGACTCTGTCCACGGGGCTGTGGCTATTGTAAGGAGCAAATAAATTCCAGAAGATATTTAGACCTGCCCCAGGTCTCTAGGACCAATTTTAGTCTGCCTTGAACCAAAAATGTGTCCCTCGGAGCCCTTGGAGGCCCTTGATGTGCCAGGTCCTGGGATTGAAATCAGGGCAGACACCCAAACCGTTGTCTCGCCTGGTGTTTTTATTTGGGGGAAGAAAAGGGGGTTGGTGGTTTGTCTCCTTTGATTCTAGCTATTTCCACACACACGATCTCAGTTAATCCCTTAAATCTGATATGCAGGAGACAGATTTGGGTGAGCATTCCTATTTTACTGAAGATACTGAATCTCAGGGAGCTGAGGTCATGCCCAAGATCACACAGCACTAACCCAGACTAAAGTGATGGTCCCCGTACCTTCCAGCTGACTTTGCTGGATGGAGAAGCCAGATTCTCAGATCCACAACTGATAGCTTTATGAGCTCGGGGGGAAGTGTTTTTCCCTATGAGCCTTAGTCTCCCCACCTTTTACAGGAGCCAAGACTCCCTACCTTGCTGGATTTTCAGGACGCTTAACTGAAACATAGTAACTCATGAGAAACGTGGCACAGACCCCTGTACCCCCAGCTGGAGCGCCACACACTCTGCTGATCTACACAGGATGAATATGAAAATGATTTCGAATTTCTACCTAGCAATGCCTTTAAAATGTATTTTACAAAAAGAAAGGAAAAGAAAAGAACCTGTGAAAACAGATTTGCGTCTCATTCCAGATATATTTTAAGGCTGTACTCCTTTTCGAAATCTGCAGCCAATGTCAACAAATACTTAGTTTGTCTAATCTTTTTGTGGTTTGCATAGAAGGTGGATGGAGTGTTTTTCAAAGTTGGGACTTCCTGTTTTTCCCTGATCAGTGTTTTTCTCTTAATTCTTCTTCTTCTTCTTCTTTTTTTTTTTTTTTTTTTTTTTTTCCATCAGCCAAGAAAACATGCAATGCAGTCATACGGGATTAGTCTTAAATTCCATATGTGTTTTAGAGGATTAGAAATTAGGTGATATCATAGTTTATGCCCTATTTTATCTACGTAGTATATGCTCATCTTCACATAAAAGGAAGCAATTATGAAGAAATATGTTTTTTCTTCTGTGGAAATGGTCTTTTTAGAAAGACCGAGGGGAAAATCTTAATGCATTTGAACTTGTGAGGAAACAGCGTATTCTATATTGAGCCATTGAAAGGCATCGTAAAGCTTACTTTAAAACAGATTAAAATATACAGAGTAATTAATTTTACACAATGAGAAAATCTGTTACTATCCTTGAAGCACAATTGTTCAAATCCTAACTTTGCCATTTAGAAACTTAAATCACCTTGGAAGAGGCCTTTTTACTCTCAGTAAAGTAAGAAGAAATACTTACTTTGGTTTATTCCATAGTATTAAGGAGAGTTTATGAAGCCAGAATTCTGAGCACCTCAAAAATTTTCTAGAAGAGGAATGTAGCTTTTTTCAATCACTGCCACTGTGGGAACACAATATGGGTTTAGAGTAATTTAACGGGGGATTTAATGCACCATGAGAATATTAAATCTGCTCTTTAAAGAATGCATCGAACCCATAAGGAAGTTCAAGAATGGTAAGACAGTTCTAACATTGAAGTTGGAACAATTCTTTTTTAAAATTTTTAGATGTTTATTTACTTTTGAGAGAGAGAGTGCAAACAGAAAAAGAGGGAGACACTGACTCTGAAGTAAGCTCCAGACTCTGAGCCATTAGCACAGATCCCAATGCAGGGCTTGAATCCACAAACCGTGAGATCATGACCTGAGCTGAAGTCAGAGCTTAACCGACTGAGCCACCTAAGCGCCCCAGAAATGGAGCAATTCTTAAAGTCCTACAGAAAGGCTGTCTTGTATGATGACAGTGATTTTGATGGAGTTATACCCAGAGCCCAACTCCATCTATTTTTTTTCTTTTTGCACAACTTCTGTAATACCTTTGTTCTAAAGTTCTCTTTTTGACTCATTTTGATCAATTAGAATTCTTCTCCCCTCTGTACCACTAGTATGGCTGTGCCGCCATGTTTATACCTGTGTACCTGTTCCACGATCAGCCTTTTGTGTCTCTCTCTCACGGCCTTTTTACTATCTTCCGCTCAGCACTTGTTTCGTCTTTAGCTCCTGGAGTCTGTCCTCCTTCCTTCCATGCAAAAGTACCTGAATCCTTACGACAGTTAATCAGCAAGTAACTATTCTTAAAAGCCCCCTAATTCTAAGGTTTTTGAGGGATGTAAAGAAAGACTCAGGTACCTGAGTATCCGAGTGTGAGTGTGGTGTGTTTGCCTGGCACCGTGCTCTTTTGGGTCAGCGCATGTGACACGGCGGCTATAACAGCTTCACAATCTGTTTGACCCCCTGGATCAGGTACATTGGTCAGTAAAGAGCAAGGTGTCAGGCAAATATACCCTGCTGAGTAAGTATGTTTGAGAATGAAATAGTTCTGTGAATAAATAGATGGTGGAAGATAAGCCTATGCCAGGAGCCGTTATGCGGCTGAGAATAATTACAGAGGGTTCCCGAGGAAGAAACGGCAACCTTGATCTCCGAGGATGGGCAGAAGGTAGAAGGCAGAGTTGGCATTTCAGTTGGGATTAAGAGAGAGCACAGCGAGGAAATTCAGGTTGGGGTCTCGCCAGGGGAGTAACTGAGTCGGTGGGACCCCAGGAAGCCTTCTCACACCCTGCAGACTGGGTGAAGTACCTGTTGCTCTCCTGGCACTGGGTTCCAATTGTTGTCTTACCTTTTTGTAAACAAATTGCGGTTTAGATGTTACAGTCCAAAAAGGGGGAAGTAGAGTCACAAAGGGCTGAAAAGAGCCACAGCAGGAGGGTGAGTTGAACAGAGGGAAGTTTCCTCTTTTTTACTGCTCAAACGTCTCGATTCTGGATACTGGAAGTGGTACCCAGCACACAGGTTCTAGTCCTGAGCCTTCTGTTTGAAACTCTCATAAATCACGGCCTTTTCAAGCAAAATGAACAAGGGGAATTCTTCTAGGAGGTATTGTCTCAGGTGACCACGAAGAGCATGACAAAAACGTGCCAACATTTGCAGGGTGACTGTCAGCTTTGCACCCTCAGGAATTGGCATTTTATTTGTTCTGTGTGAATGAATGAAGTTGCCTTTTATTTTTTCCATTTTAAACTGTACAAGTAGCATATGCTCTTTGTCATAAGTAGAACAGTACAGATGTGTGTGTGTAAAGTTAAAAATGTTCCCCTTCCAGCCCCCACCCCTGAATCCTCTCTCTTCTGAAATACCAGCATTGACGATTGGGTAGGTGTGTCACTCTCCAGCTTTCTCTCTGCTCATACAAATGTATTTGCACATTTTTGAAGGTCTTTCTTTTTTATTTTTTAATGGACTAAAAATATCCTCTGTTGCTTAAGGTGCAGTCTGCCTCTACTTCCACTGTGTATGGACTTCTTTCTAGTTCATTGTATCTAGATCGAGTTCCAATTCATGCTTTATGATTGCTGGGTAACGTTCCCCTACATGCATGTGCTGTACTTTGGTCTTTCCTATATTGACGGGCAGATGGTTGTCACTTGTCAGTCATTGCAAAGAATGCTTTCATGAACACCTTTGTGTGGCATTACATACTGGTACTTTTCCTTGGATAGATTTCCCTAGAGGGATTGCTGGATCAAGGAATTGGTATACTTTTAATTTTAAGACCTCTTGACCTATTCCTTTGCCACAAGATTATAGCATGTAGGGGTTCCTGGGTGGCCCAGTCAGTTAAGCGTCCGACTCTCGGTTTTGGCTCAGGTCATCATCTTGCGATTTCGTGAGTTCGAGCCCCGCATTGGGCTCTGTGCTGACAACGTGGAGCCTGCTTGGGATTTTCTTTCTCCCTCTCTCTGCCCTTCCCTCACTCATGCTGTCTCTGTCTCTCTCAAAATAAGTAAACTTAAGAAATTAAAATAAAAATTAAAAAAGAAAGATTATAGCAACTTACATTGCAGCCAGTACTGTATGAAATTTCCCATTGGACCACATCTTAATCAGCCCCGGATTTGATCAGTCATTTACATTGTTCTTAATCTGATAGTGGTCTTGTTGTTTTGATTTTTATTTCCCTGACTCCTGTTGTGGTAGATGTATATGCTCCATCAGCCTTTCTTTTTCTGTGAGTTGCTTTCTCTCCAGGAACTTTTAATATCTGGTAAGGGAAACCTTCTTTTTCTCATTTCCTTGGTCATCCTCCCCATATGAAGTTGAAAATCCTTTTACCCAGCTTCAAATGAAAAAAAAATCACTGGAATGTTTTTTAATGTTTGTTTCTTTATTTGGGGGGAAGGGGCAGAAAGAGAGAGACAAAGAGAGAATCCCAAGCAGGCTCCATGTTGTCAGCACAGAGCCCAACGTAGGCTCAGACCCACAGGCTGTGAGATCATGACCTGAGCCGAAACCAAGGGTAAGACACTTAACCAACTGAGCCACCCAGCTACTGCTAAATCACTGGGATTTCAACTGAAACTCCGTAAAACTTCCCGACGAATTCTGAAAGACCTCTGATGTGTTTATAACATTATGTCTTTTCATCAAGGAACATAGCTTGCCTCTCCATTTATTCAGGTCTTAGTTTATGAACTAAGGGAAAATTCTTTGGCTTTCTTCATTTAGGAACTATACTCCTTGTTGAAAGTATTACCAAGAATTGTACAGTTGTGTTTCTTTTATAATGGGGGAGGGGCAGTTTATTAGTCTAATATTCGTCTAATAAGCTTATTCATCCAATAAGGCAAAGACTGTACCATTGGAAACAAAGAGAGGAAACAGGCTTTTTTTCCCTTAACACTTTACTTTTAAATAATAAATGTGTAGTAAGGAATTTTACTCTTCTATCCATTTATGTTCATATTTTCCTAAATGATGGCTGAAAACAACAATTTCAGGGGTGCCTAGGTGGCTCAGTCAGTGAAGCGTCCAACTTCGGCTCAGGTCATGATCTCACAGTTTGTGAGTTCGAACCCCCCTGGAGCCTGCTTCAGATTCTGTGTCCCCCTCTCTCTGCCCCTTCCCTGCTCATGGTCTGTCTCTCTCTCTCTCCTTCAAAAATAAATAAACATTAAAAAAATCTTTGTGTGTGTGTNCCAGGCGCCCCAAGAAGTTTTACCTCAACCTCACACACCTTTTATATACATGCTCTCCAACTCCCCAAACCAAAGAGCCGTCACATAAAAATAATGATTTCCTTCAGTAATAATTATTTTCAGTACTTACCTAGCTGAACAGCTGGACAGGTACTTACACATTTCTTTTTTTTTTTTTTTAATATTTTTATTTATTTCTAGGAGAGAGAGAGACCGCNCCCTTACACGTTTCTATGTGAGGACACTCCCACATGTTCCCTGCTCTACTGACAGTCAAGAGGTGTCCCACCCGCACCCCTCCATCACCGTCAGCCTGGCGTCGAAGGACGAGAGAGTGCGGGGCTAATGGTCTCCCTGGCCTTTCCTCTGAGCTGCAGCGTGTGCCAGTCACAAACCTTGGCCAAGTCCTGGAATCTCTTTGAGCCTCGCTTTCCTTTTCTACAGAGCAGGAATTTTCCATACTTACCCTGTTGCCGCAGCATTGTTAGATAAAACCAGCTGTGAGGGGGCGCCCGAGTGGCTCAGTCAGTTGAATGTCCAACTCTTGATTTTGGCTCAGGTCATGATTTCACAGTTCATGGGTTTGAGTCCTGCTGTCAGTGTAGAGCCTGCTTGGGATTCTCTCTCTCTCCGCCCTCTCTCTCGGCCCCTCCCCCACGTACACTCTCCCTCTCTCTTTCTCTCTCTCTCAAAGATAAACAAACACTATTTAAAGACTTTTAAAAAATTGGGGCACTTGGGTGGCTCAGTCAGTGAAGCATCCGACTTTGGCTCAGGTTATGCTCTCACAGTTTATGAGTTCGAGCCCTGCATTGGGCTCTGTGCTGACAGCTCAGAGCCTGGACCCTGTTTTAGATTCTCTGTTTCCCTCTCTCTATATCCCTCCCCAACTTGTGCTCTGTCTCTCTGTCTCTCAAAAATAAACGTTAAAAAATATTTTTAATTGTGAGATAAGCCAATAAGAGAATGTATGAAGGCATGTTCGAGCCTGTCGTACTGTGTATGTAAGAGGCTGTTCCTCACGCGATCCGTAAATGTTGCCTGAATGTATGAGTTATAATGCACCGTCGACAAGTCTTCCTCTGTGGCTGCAGGGTCCTTCCAGGGCTCTGAAGGCCAAGTGGAGAAGAGCACCCATGTCTCCTTTCACTGAGCTCCCTTTGTCCCCCTCGTGCATGTAGGTGAAAGGGCAGAAGAAGACGACTCCTCGCACTACTCTGATTTCCAGAGATACAAAACCTGAGTTACAGCAAATCTGGATTTCTAGAATAAGGCCGAGCATGGACACTGACTCTCTCATGCATTGTTTGTATGAGCAAGTTAGAAAAATGTATTTTGTTCTTCTCTCTTTAGTCTAGAAATTTTTAAAACACTGCGATTTTATCCATATATTCTATAGCCTATTACTGTATTGTATTAGGTAAAAAGTATTAGGCATAAAGCGTGGTTATAGTTGGGAGGACAAAATAAATACAGGGTAGTATATAGTTCTTTAATCCCTTCTCCCACTGATGACACCATTTGACTCTTTCCTGATTTGCTTGTGCCTGTCTTGTATTGTGCTCTCAACAGTTTACTCAGTGAGACAATAATGCTTCATGCAGAATATCAAGCCAATAATTTAAACTAATAATAGCAGGGGTGCCTGGATGTCTCAGTCAGTTAATCATCTAACTCTTGATTTCGGCTCAGGTCATGATCTCACAGTTCGTGGGCTCGAGCCACACGCTGGGCTCTGTGCTGAGAGTGCAGAGCCTGCTTGGGATTCTCTCTCTCCCGCTCTCTGCCCCTCCCCTTCTTATGCTTGCGTGCGCTCTTTCTCTCTCCCTCTTTCTCTCAAAAATAAATAAAAGTTCAAAAAATTTAAAAAAAAAAGAAACTAATGCTATCGGGGGGGGCACGGGGAGGTAATGGCAAACCTGCTTGCCCACAGAATGCAAACAGAAGACAGCATTGTCACAGTTAAATATTGCCTCTTTGTGGGGATTCCATTCTCAGTGTGTGCGCGCGGGTGCATGGGTGTGTAGGCACTGGTATAGAACATCCATGGGCTGGACAGACTAGCGTGTTTAATGACCAGTTTTTATTCTCTCACTCACCTCCTAAAAACCACCAGATCAAAAGCCCAGAACCTTAGAAAACTTACAAAACTTGGCGTATGCCACTCTATAAATACCGGCGGTGAGTCATAGCTGAAACTTTATGTAGAAATAAAGTAATCCTGCAGCTGAGAAGTGAGTGAGAATCTTGGACAGGTTAAAGATACTGGGCTGATGCATTGTCCTATGTATAAAAGAAGCCATAAACATCCTTGTCCAAATCTTTAGAAGGCCGCTGTTGAGAGCCTCTCGGCATTTCTACCACACGGGTGAAGGGGGAGCTGGCACCTGGGTTTCGTACTAGAGCACACGCAGTGCTACGCTTGAAGGTTTCCTTTGTCCCCTCCGCCATGCTGTGCAGTGCTGCTGGCCGCGCATAAGTGGCCTGATTCCCTTTACCCTCATTTTCTTACCGTGGCCCAGATATGTGGTGACTTCCGCCTCTGTCTGTATACTAGTAGTGTTTGCTACACATTGCTGCGTAAAAATTAATCTTTACCTGAGGATCTTTGGAATTTCTCAAAAGAATAGTCTTTATCCAAATGTTCTCTTTGATCTGACCAGCTAATCCTGTTTCAGGTAAGCATTTGGCACCAACTGCAATATCTAATTCAGAGTGAAGGAAGGGTTGGTGTCAGTATGATGGAGTGATGGTTAGGATCATAGCCCTGAGCTTGTTAAGCTGTCTCGATTCTTCTCCCAGCCCTGTGTCTCCCAGGATAAGTGACTTAGCCTCTCCGTGTGCCAGGCTCGTCACCAGTAAGCTGGGAAGTAATAGTGTTTCTCTCACAGAGTTGTGGGGAGACGTCATGATCTTAGAACAGCATGTGCCACCAAGCAAGCACTCTGTAAATGGCAGCTGCTAGGATATTTCCATCAGCATCATTATTGTGTTCATTGGGTTTTATAAGGTCCAAATGCCAATAGGCATTCATTCTCCATTCTGTTAGTATAAATGCATTTAAAACTGGACGGAAATGGGGGAACCTGTGTGGCTCATTAGGTGAAGCATCCAACTTTGGCTCAGGTCATGATCTCACAGTTTGTGAGATCGAGCCCTGAGTTGGGCTCTGTGCTGATAGCTCAGAGTCTGGAGCCCACTTCCGATTCTGTATCTCCCTCTCTTTCCACCTCTCTCTCTCTCTCTCTCTCTCTCTCTCTCTCAAAAACAAATAAAACATTTAAAATAAAAAAAAAAAACTGGACGGGAATAGAAGGCGAATAGAAGGCAATGGGTGACATCTCTGAATGTTGCAGCTGAGTCATAAAAAGGAATGGAGCTTCTGAGCTTCCCACAGGTCCTCAGACAAGCTTAAGGTGCTAGAATGATCAAGGGAATAGTCTGTCATCAAGCAGGAAGAGGGTGTGTATGCCAGCAGGGACAGAGTACGGCCATGTCAGCAGGGCACGTATGTAGCAGGCAGAAAGTATGGAGGCTTAGCAAAAAGACTTTCTAGACCCCAGGGTTGACCTTCTATTCCAGCCTGTTGTTCATGGAGTTGTTATGGGTTTTTAAAATATAATAGCATTTTAAACTCAGCTCTGAAGTGGAATGGATATAATCTTGAGATATTAATCAAGAAGTATCATCATTTGGGGACCCTATGTAACTTGAAAAGTATTTTTTAAAAGTGTAGGAAATATGGGACTTTCACTCATAGTAAAGATGTGAGGTCAAGTTGGGGGAACCGTTGTTAAATGGCACAGGAAGCTTTGGTTTTTAAAGTACACTGAATTCTGGAGTAATATTTCTTCCTTGTCCAGCCTCCCACCATCTTGAATGGAAGTTAAATTGAGCCAAGTGAAGAAGCTTCGTGTTTAAATGAAGGATCAAGATGATTTGAGGAGGGTCCTACAACACTAAAGTATATCTTTTATTATTTTTAATTTTCTTTAATGTTTATTTTTGAGAGAGAGAGAGACAGACAGACAGAGTGTGAGTGGGCTAGGGGTGGATAGAGGGAGACACAGAATCCAAAGCAGGCTCCAGGCTCTGAGCTGTCAGCACAGAGCCTGAGGTGGGGCTTGAACTCATGAACTGCAAGATCACGACCTGAGCTGAAGTCGGACGCTTCACCGACTGAGCCACCCAGGCTCCCCTAAAGTATATGTTTTAATGAGCTAACACATTTCCAGTTAGAGGCCAAAAAGTAAAATGTCTTTTCTTTTACATGAAATACTGAAGAAAGCAACAGGAGAAAACTGAGCTGGCCACACTTCATACCTGCTTGGTAGTTTGTCTCTGTTCTTTATAGAAACTCTTCTGCCGGTATGGCAAGTGACAAAAAAAGCCTGTGTCATATTTTAGACTTGCCCCATCTTGTCTCTGTGTTTTCAGGAAGCACTAAATATGGAAGGCACTGCACAGAGCCATGACTTTGACTGCTAACAAGACCAGACCAGGCTTCATTTTACTGCAGCTCCCTTTAAACCACAACCTCATGTGTGGGTGTCAGGTTCTTGGCTGGAGTGCCAGCTAAACAGAGCGAGGGTGTCTCATTTAGAGTGGTATATAGATCCTTGGGAAACTAAAACATGGCTGGAAAATTACCGGGAAGACAAATGATCTAATTTAACCCAAACCACTTTTTAAAATACAGACGAACAGAACAATAACAGTGGAAAGTTACAGGAACCTAGACTCCTTGAGGGGATTGAAATCCAACGATGTGGATTATCCACGCCACTGTTTCCACAGGTAGCTTTGCCTATACGTATACATCTGAATTTTCCATGGTTTCACAAACACACATTTTCTGAGGACCCTGGGTTTGAGAAAGATTTTTAAACTGTGTCTGTTGTGACCATCGTGAGTTTGCTTCGTGTCATAAAAGGTGTAACAGGATCGTTGTAGCTGTAGACAGAGGAGTCTTTTATGAAAAAGATTAGTCTAGCAAGACAGAAGTATGAGCTAGCCCAGTGTCCCATTTGTTTTTCTAATCCAGGATGAGGCAAGTGAAGAAGTATCCGTCTTACTAAAAGTGAAAACAAAAAAAAAGAAAGAAAAGAAAAGAAAAAAGTAGGTATTTCAGCATTTCATGTAATAACTTCTTGCTGTTTTAGGGAATGATACCAGTTTCCAACTCGACACCCTTTTGTAGAAGAATTTGAAAAGCTCTTTCTTTATGAGCAGCGTGTGCCAGGTGGCCATGAATGTCACTTTCTAGATCAGGTTCCAACAGGGCCCTGGCCCTTCTGGAACTGTGTGGCCTTCTCTCTGGATGCCCTGTTGCCTCTACAAGCACCCATCATTCGAAATTTGGAGATTACTACCCTGGTTACCTGTCCGTGAGGCACCCAGCTCGTGGTGCCGTTTCTCTCCGCTTCCCCAGGCTGTGGGCACAAAAGATTCTTTTGCCCTTTGCTTCTAAACTCCTAATCTCCTTCTCATGGCAGCTCACTGCTGTTACAGGATTTGACTCTATAGAGGCTCAGTTTGTTCTGCATCCCAAATGACATCCACGGGATGTGAGAGAAGGGAACCAGGAAAAAACAATCTTTGCTTAAGCTTTACACTTAAGAGGCTCACTACGTGGCCCGATGTTTATGTCTGTGTGTCTGCACTTAAGAAGCTGGCCTCTGTCTGATGCCTACTGGGTGCCCAGTGAGGCATAATAGAAGTAACGGGGTCAGACCCTGCCTATCTCTTGAGAAATATCAGAACTACAAGGCTGTGCAGTGCTACAGCCATCAGTCTGCAGCTTTTAAATCCATAGATTCTACCAAAAATACTTATATTTACCCAGAAACCCAAACCTGCAGTTGGAGAGTTTTGATTGTGAATGACCATGTGTAAGCTAGATGTACAAGTAACGGGTGTACAAGTGCGTGCACATAAACGTTCATTTGTTCACCTGTGGATTTTCAAGTGTGTGCTAGGTGTGCTGAACGGGTGGAGGAAGACAAGCGACAGGTAAGCCCCATCGAGTAGTCTGGTGAGATGTGTGGTCTAGTAAACAGGGAAGCACAGTACATGCCGATGGGGGAAATCATGGGGTCCGGGGTCCATGCGGCTTCCATGGAGCACAGAGGAGCAAAGTAGGCTTCAGGGACAGCTTCCCAGAAGATATGATTCCTCAACTGATGATAAGTTTCCAGGTGAATGGGGTGGGACAGGGGTAAAGGTGTTTTCTCTGTGCAGAGAAAACAACTCGAGCAAAGGCCCTTAGATGAGAGAGAGCATGGAATACCCAGAAAACTGCAGTCAGTTTAGGCTTCGTGAAATACACAGCGCACGAGGGAGTGCCAGGCAGGAGCAGCTCATGAATGGCCGTTGAATTTGTTCACTCATCTCCCAGATATTTATTGGATGTGGACAAACCATGTGTCAGACACAGTTACAGACACTTAGCACAATGTCCGTGGACATAATGGTCTATGAACAGAGGCAGCCCTGAAGCACATTGGATGCCCTTTCAGTACTTTGGATTTTTACGCTCTGACCGCAGTGTGGAGGATCAGAGGACAGCTTGGGGACAGAAGACCATCAGTGACTTAGCCCAAGGCATGGCAGTGGGGCTGGAGAGACCTGGACAGCTTCAAGAGTGACTGGGGAAGGAGTCGGGATGGGACCGAGAAATCCATGCAAATGAGGGATAGGAGGCATCCAGGGAGCTCGCTCCCGGGGCTCCTGGGTGGGAACCGTAGGCACATGCATTCACAACGGGAATCTGAGAGGAGGCAGGTCTGGGGTCTGTAGGAGCCCACGGAGTCTATAGATGCTGAACTCAAGTTTTGGAAGTCTAGAGTATGAGGTGCCAGTGCGACATTGAGTGGAGACGTGAGGGTTTGTTGCTGACGAGAAGTCTATGAAGTCTGGAGTGATGGATCTGAGGTTTCTGAGAAGACAGAAAGTATCTGGGACTGGAGGGGGGGTGGGATCACTGAGCAAGAGTGAGAAGAGGCGGGGGGGCCCAGACAAACCCCTGGGACACCAATATTTACGAGTCCACAAATGAAAAAGCACCAGGGAGAAGAGCTGAAGCAGAAGAGATAGGAAAAAACCCTGGAAACCGCAGTGTCATTGAAGCCAAGTGATGGGGGGTTGGGGGGAGGCATTCCAAAGAAGGAGTGTCCAACAGGGTCAGACCCGCTGAGGAGTCGGAAGGGTCAGGACAAAAAATGCCTATTTGGTTTAGCAGGAAGAGGGTGTGCAGGGAAGGGGGCGGAAAACAGAAACCAGGACTCAGCAGGTGCAGTCATCTCATCATTGTCCATTGGCCACTTGTAATATGACCAGACCATGTTATAACTGTGGTTCTCGGGTAGAGATAAGGTTCCTGCACTTTTGCAGCTGCCTGAGAAGAATGAACGTGGAAATGATGAAAGCAGGTAACACTTTTTAGAAGTTATCTATGAAAGGAAGGCAAGCGAGAAGGTGGTAACTCAAGGAAGCGAGGAGTCGAGAGAAGGTTTATTTTTAAGACGGAAGACACTTATGCATGTGTAACTGTTGATGGGAAAGAGCCAGTCATGTAGCAAAGGAGCAGACAAGCCCGAGAGGAAGATGGGGGCGCCCGTCAAGGTCAGAGGGGACATAAAAGCAGAGCCCAGGTCGATAGCCCTGCAGTCACCCTGGTCAGACTGGCCGTTCGATTGCAACAGGACAGAGATGGTGAGGAAGGGTTTGGGTGGATATGTTTTGTTGAGGCTTGTTTTAAGGAGAGAAGCAGCAAGAAATTTCATTTCTGGTGGATTCCGCGTTCCAGCTGAAGCAAGAGGTGAGGTTATCTGAAGAGGGAATGAGGCAAGACAGAGATGCTTACTTAGCAAGGAATGTGTGCTGTTAGATTGCCGTAAACGACTGCAGGATCAGAGTGAGTTGGTGACTCTCGGTCTGAGAATTTCAGTCTGCAATATAGACACGTTTCTGGTCTCTAAAGCCTGAATTTAAAATGTCAGCATCTCTTTAGGGTTTAAGGATCTAAGGCTGTTGGTATCAGGGAGATCACATGTGGGATTTGTTAGCCATTTCCCTGAGGGTTGTATTCTTTTGTTTTGTTTTGTTTTTTTACTTTTTAATATCCTGTCGTTTTGATAACTTTCTGGGAGGAAAAAAAAAATCGGGCAACGGAACGCCATGAACCTGGCAGACCCTGGGAAGATACTAAGACACGAAGGAACGACTGAATGCCTTTTGGACCCAGACACATTTTTTTTTTTTAATGTTTTATTTATTTCTAGGAGAGAGAGAGAGAGACAGCGTGAGCAGGGGAGGGTCAGAGAGAGAGGGAGTCACAGACTGAAACAGGCTCCAGGCTCTGAGCTGGCAGTCAGCACAGAGCCCGACGCGGGGCTCGAACCCACGAACCGCGAGATCATGACCTAAGCGAAAGTCGGACGCTTAACCGACTAAGCCACCCAGGCGCCCCGGACCCAGACACATTTTTAAGTCAGTCAGACATTCCATGTTGCTGAACATCCACAGGGTAGAGAGCCCTGATCGGAAGTGTGAGGAAGGCCCCCAGCCGTGCCGTGTAGGACCAGGACCAGGCTGTGATTGAAAGGCAGCTTTGCGTTTACAGTGGCTGGAATCCTGTTAGATGTGGCCCTAATCTATAGTAAAGTGTCTGTACTGTGAAAAGCTCATGAACGTTTAAGAACTTGCCTGTAAACAGCAGGTGAAGCTCTGTCGTTACGACAGAATTCTGACTCAGGGTCTAATTCATTCCAAAAACAACTCAGACACCACTTCAGCTGAACTCCAAAACTATCTCGAAGTCTAGTCACCAGCCGTGGCAGCTAGCTGTTCTTCCTGGTCTCGGCTGGAGGTAGAGCACTGCTTGAGAATGCCATGGCCAGAGGGGACCCCGCAAGCTAATTAATGCTGAACTAGAGTATAGTTACAGCACCTGTATCACGTGGAAAGCGTGCTACCTCCTGAATGTGTTTAAAAGTATTTCTGGAGTGCGACAGGGCTGGCTCTTGGACCCCTTTGTATCTATAGTCTATCTAGATTATCTCATTCAAGGTCTTGCCTTTAAATACCGTCCATACGCTGACAGCCTCCAAATGGGTGTCCACAGCCCAGAGGTCTGCTGTAGACTCCAGACTCACCTAGCCAACGTTCTTACCTCATTTGTCCATTTGGAATTCTGTTGGGCATCTCAGACCACGTGGGGGACACCCACATAGCGCTCTTGCTTTTTCTTCCCCAACCTTCCGGCCCCCCCAGTCTCTTCATCTCAGGAAATGGGTGCACCATCTGACCAGCGGGTCTACCCAAAAAACTCAACGGTCAGCTTTGATTTCTCCCTTGTCCTCATGCTGGCCGGGTAGTCCCTCACCAGATCCATTTGTTTTATCTCCAAAAAGCTCTCAAATCAATCTACTTCTCCCCAGCTCCACTATCCCACCCTGGTCTGAGCCATCGCCATCTCTTATTTGGATTACCAGACTCTTGACTTCAAGCTTCTGCCCTTCCCTGTCCAGTCCACCCTCATCCCCTTACCCAGCATGAGCCTCTGCCCCACCTCTGCTCAGACCCTGTAATGGCTTCTCACTGCTCTTAGAACAAAGCACGTATTCCTCACCATGACCTGGAATGATGTCAGCATTGCCTGCTTTCCCAAACTCCCTCCATCCCTCTCCCCACCACTCTTACTGGCCTCCCATCTATTGGGTAAAACACCAAGCCCTCCTGCAGCCTTCAGTTCGGTTCATTCTTGGTCTCCAGGCCTCAGCTCCGTTGTCACCTCATTTGTCACCTCCTTAGAGGAGTTTCCTTGTCTAGTCCTTCTGAATAATCTTCTCGTGGGAGTCCCTGTTCATTAGCATGCTCTGTTTCTTCGGTACCTATCCCAGTAAATGTTTGTACCGCTTGTATATGTTTTACTTCATTCTTTTTTTTTAAAGTGTATTTATGTATTTTAGAGGGAGGTGAGGGGCAGAGAGAGAGAATCCCAAGCAGGCTCTGTGCTGTCACAGAGCCCCATGCAGGGCTTGAACTCACGAACCATGAGATCTGAGCCAAAACCAAGAGTCGGAGGCTTAACCGACTGAGCCACCCGGGCGCCCCTTATTTTACTTCATTCTTTCAAACAGTTACTGAGATGACCTATGCTGTGATCCCCTCATGTTGCATCTCTGGGAATGTATTATGAGCCAGAGAAAGTTCTCTGTGTCCCGGAGCTTACATTCAAATGGAGAAGATAGGCAGTAAGACGGATCAAAAGCAAATAGACTAATGTCAGGTGAGGAACGTGCTATGAAGAAAACAGGGTAAGCAAATTGAGACAGGTGAAGCCAACAGCAGGCAAGGGAAGGATGAAATACTGGAAAAATGGCATCACAAATAAGTGAACAGTGGTGTGTATTTTATTCAAATCGGTGTTGAAGAAATAAACTATTTTTGAGAAAGTGAATTTTGAGCCATATCTCATGGCCTAAATTCCAGAAGGATTAAAAGGTAACTGTACAAATGAAACCATCAACTAGAATAACATTCCCTTACCTCTGGATGGGGAAGAATGGCCAAGTCCAAAGGTGTGGGAAGAAACTCCATGACATGATTGATGGACTACCTATAACTCATTACTTGGGGTATCAAAAGAAAATCAAGAGATTAGGAAGGGAACAAATTAAGGGAAATCCTTGCGATAAATGAGCAAAATAAAAAGGCTAAGAATATGAATAGAGCACATCCTCTCAACTGTAAAGTTCTCTTTTCCTTGTGTTTTAATGTTTCTTGAAATTAGAATGTTTTTCATTCTCTGTGTACGCTTAATGTAGTCATGAAAAATGTTGAATCGGTGGTGTATCTTACAAGTAATAACATCTTATCATCAAAATGCAGTTTTTTTAAGTTCATAAAAATTCGTAGGAACATTAAAGTTCCTAGTAGAAACTGCTTCATTCATTAAACAACCATTTGAGAGTTTATGATGTAGTGAGGGGATAGGTATAGAGTGGTAAACAAGACAAAAATCCTTGCTTATGAGTGCCTTCTCTAGGCCAGTCACTGCCTGGTGCCCTGTGCACCACTTACATCCAATCTAGGATCAGCCAGGTTGTTTCCGCGGAGGAAGTAAGTACCGTGACCAGTGCCACGATAGCTTCGATCATAGCTTCGATCCAGTCACTAAGTGATCGAAGCACATCCCGCTCCACTCAGTCTTGCTGAAAGAGCTGTATGTCATCCCCTCTGCCCTCCCTGCCTCTCACCTCCTCACCCCTGCATTTAGGACTCCATCAAGGAACTCCTGGTGGAAATAGAAAGCATGGCAGTGGGTGCCCCAGCCAGAGCTGATGTCTTTTTAGCAAAGAGTAAGGTTTTGCTGGTGCGCCTGGGTGGCTCAGTCTGTTAAGTGTATGACTTTGGCTCAGGTCATGATCTCACAGGTTTTGAGTTTGAGCCCCACGTAGGGCTCTGTGCTGACAGCTCAGAACCTGGAGCCCGGAGCCTGCTTCAGATTCGATGTCTCCCTCTCTCTGCACCTTCCCTGCTCATGCTCTGTTTCTCTCTCTCTCTCAAAAATAAATAAACATTAAAAACACATAAAAAAGACACAAGACACATAAAAAAAAGTCTAATCCTACATTATTTAGGTGCCCTCCTATATGCTTTTTAAGCTTGTACTAAATAATATATATCATTTAAATGTCAATGAACGGTTTTAGCAATAAAAAAAATGAACAATTCACAGCCAAAGATTTTGGGAAGGACAGGAAGGAAAAAGAATTAGCTGTACGCTGGTCTCAAAGTCTGAGAGAAACATAATGAGAAGCTGTCCTAAGCTGGGGTCCCTGGAAGCAGACGCTGTGTTGGGGGATTCTTGTGCAAGTGATTTGTTGGGTGAGCTCTCTCAGGGAGAGAGGGGAGCGGAGGCATGGGTGAAAGGGAGAGAAGTTCTACAAGAAGGTGATCTCCACCAGACACTAGCTTCCTCCTGATCCCACCAGGGAGCTCTGGATTATGAACTATATCCAGAGCAACCCCACCCTGAGGCAGGGGACCTGAGCTTTTCCTACCCCTGTGTCAGCCAGCTATTGTCTGTGTGTTACCTGGGACTCAGGTGTGGCCTAAGTGAGCCAAAGTGTGGCTTGAGGCAATTTTCTCTGAGGGAGAGGCAGCTGTGAGCCATTAGTAGCCGACTCCTGGCACCTAGGGACAGGTGCACTACCCAGTAAAGGCCCCACCCAACAGCCTCCACTACAGAAATCCAAAAATATTAATTTGGAAGCTCATCAAGTGATAGGTTGTGACATATAACCGGACCCTCTGACTACATGTGCCTGTTCAAATCAGCATAGGATTTATTATCAAGCAGCTCCCTGATTTTTATTTTGCTTTAGGGTATTAAAGTATTACATCAGCTTTGCTAGAAGGGAAATTTTTTCTAAGGAAGGTGTCATGGGAGGCGTGTTCCAGGAAGGCTAAGAAGGTTCTTATGGAAAATTTGAAGGTATTATTGGGAAAAAAAGGAAAAGAAGATTAGACATAAAAATGGAAACAAGTATCAAAAACCCACTCATATGATACCAGCCTCGTCAGAAGAATGACACTGAATTCCTACAGCAAATAGATATTTTTCTTCTAGAGTTTTCTAAAACTATTTTTACACATTGCTATTTTCCTATAAATAAATTTTTTTTTTGCTAACAGTACTTTGCATAGAATGTTCAACTATATGATGATGGATACATGTCATTATATATGTGTGTATGTATATGTGTATGTAATATTTGACAAATCCATGTATTTGTCCAAAGCCCTAGAATGTACAGCCCACGAGTGAAACCTAATGTAAACTGTGGGCTTTGAGTGACAATGATGCATCGTTAGAGGTTCATGGATAGTAAAAACGTACCACGCTGGCGCAGAATGTTGATAGTGGGGGTGCCTTGTGTGATGGGGCAGACAGACTGCGGTACATTCTCCATTTTCCTGTGAACTTGAAACTGCTCTAAAAAATAAAGTCTATTGTTTTGTGCTGATCTCAGCCTATTGATAGTAATACTAGGGGTAGAAATGCCGGAAGGCACTCACCTGGGTCCCAGTGAGTCTCCCACAGACCTCTCCCCCTTTCAGAATCAGTGTTACCACCGGGCCCACCCTTGAGGATCTCATTATGATTGCAAGACGCCCTTGAGCAACAACCATCAGGAAACTTAGGAAAAATAAAGGTTTGCTACCTACAAGACCCGGAAATTGCACAGCACACCGGGGGCTATGCAGCGAGGTGGACGGGGGCGGGGTGGAGAGCGTGCGCGCATCCACGGGCCTGGGGTTCTGCTTTTTTTGGGGTCAAGCGTGGGGATCCAGGGTTTCACGGGCTTATTCTTTATTGGTGAATTTAAGACACAAGAGCAGGAATGTAAAGCATGGGGAAGAGAAATGACAAGTGACCCAAATGGTCAGTTATGAAATCAACGAAGATCTCTAAAACGGAGGAGCCTTAGTGGTGGGGAAGGTAGTCTGGCTCTTTATCTGTCCCTGTGGCTGGCAATGTGTGTATTCAAGATAGTTTTCCGAGAAGTGGGGGATTTCTCTTTGAAAGAGCTGTCTGGGCAATCGAAGCGTACCGTCCATGCTTTCACTACCTCTGTTTCTGTAAGTATGTAACTACCAAGAAAGTGGACTCTCCTGCCTAACAGTTTCTTGTGCCTAAAGAGCAGGTGACATCTTGGTGAGATTTTTAAAAAATTTCCTGTCTACCTCGGAGCGCCTGGGTGGTTCGGTCGGTTGAGCGTTGGACTTCAGGACTTCAGCTTAGGTCATGATCTCACAGGTCATGGGTTCAAGCCTCACATCGGGCTGTGCGCTGATAGCTCAGAGCCTGGAACCTTCTTCAGATTCTGTGTCTCCCTCTCTCTCTGCTCCGTCTCCATTTGTGTGCATGCGCGCTCTCTCTCTCTCACTACTCTCTCTCTCTCTCAGAAATAGAGGTAAATATTTTAAAATAAATAAGTAATAAATAAATAAATAAATAAATAAATAAATAAATAAATAATTCTCCCCACCTAGACATCGGTCCGTGCCCAGCATCTCCGGTGTAATCTGGCTGGCAGGTGGGAAAGTAAGTTTGGAAATGCCAAGCTGACAAGACCACTGGTACCTCAGAGGATCTGTCATGGAGGGTGGGTAACATGATCAGAATATTCTGTGACCATGACTTCTTGAGCCAGCAATATCCAAAAACAGGGTATTTGGCCTAAAGGTTTTCTTATATTTGTTTGCACAGAGCTCAGGAACACGTTCCAAGTTCAAATACAGTAAGAATCGGGTAAATAGCATCCATCGAGGATATAATCTATTCCTTCAGTACTTTTGTTCATAGCATAGAATTTGCTCTATGCAGGGAAGGAAATCTCCATAACACGTATACGGTTTTTCAGGTTATGAGTGCACACGCACGCACACATGGTCACGCACATGCATGCACGTGCATATACCCGTTCCTTAAAGAAAAAAAGAAGCCATCATCCACTCCCTACAAAGCGGCCGACTCATTCCCAGAATGCCTGTTGCTGTTATATATAGACATTCAGCCTACAAATAAAATGTAACATGCTAAAGTTATAACCCAAACTTCCTAGAATTATTTTCTGATACTAACGTAAACTGCTTATTGGGTTTTTTCCTCTATGACTTTAACCCCAATGGGCAGGTATCTCCCCTGCAAGAAGGTATTTCAAAGCGAAGCTAATATGGATGAAAATGAAAACTAATAACCTTTATCAAATTACAGTGAGATTTACCCCATAAGCTGCTTAGCGTTTCTATAGAAACATATCTGCCAAGTTTCATTTTGGAAGTGCGATTCCTAGGAGATGGGACCACATTGCTAATGCCGTCTGTGCGTTGTCTTTCCGTCTCCACAGGCCTTGAACCGGGGCATCGCTGCTGTCAAGGAGGATGCAGTCGAAATGCTGGCCAGCTACGGGCTGGCATACTCACTAATGAAGTTCTTCACGGGTCCCATGAGTGACTTTAAGAACGTGGGCCTGGTGTTTGTGAACAGCAAGCGAGACAGGACCAAGGCTGTTCTGTGCATGGTGGTGGCCGGCGCCATTGCTGCCGTCTTTCACACCCTGATAGGTAAGGCTCCCGACCTCCGTGGGTCATGTCTTGTTCCTGTCCGTCTGTTCAAACGTATTTATCACAAGAAATGATTCTCTGGCAATTCTCAAACATTTGTCACGAGAAATTTCAAGGGATGAAAGGAATGGAATTTGCATTCCTAGCTCAAGAAAAGAAAATGTGTTTTCTCTGGGGAGCCGTCATTTTACTTCTTTGACCCCCTAAACCCTGTGTCAGAGAGCAAGTCATTTCTGTCCGTTTAACAAAATGGCCCCATGCTTCCTGATAGACATGCATTACTGAACAAACTCAGTCTTTTTTTTTTTTTTTTAATGTTTATTTTTGAGAGAGAGAGAAACAGAGTGGGAGTGGGAGAGGGACAGAGAGAGAGGGAGACACAGAATCAGGCTCTAGGCTCTGAGCTGTCAGCGCAGAGCCTGACGTGGGGCTCAGACTCACGAACTGTGAGATCACGACCTGAGCCAAAGTTGGACGTTTAACCGACTGAGCCACCCAGGCGCTCCTACACAGACTCAATCTTAAACAGAAAAATAGAATGGTTGCTATGTAGGACTCATGCTTATCAGCAGTGAGAACAAATGACAGATTGTTTTATGTGTTAAAATTAACTTATTTGAGGGCCTCATTATTCTATCGTATTCAAAGACAAGACTAAGTACTGTGGCATAACATTCTTTCCATGAAAGAAAAGCTGTATCATACATATAGCGACTCTCGCACAAGATCGCCGAGACCTTGGAAAAGCACTTGCTTCGGAGCCTGAGTCCTGCTTCTGCCTTCCTGATGGTGATAAAATTCTAAGAGCATGATTTCCGAGCTCCTTGGCTTTTAAAACAGCTCAGCTTACCAGGCAGAAAAATTGAGTGGCGCATGTATTGAGCCCAGTTGGCATAAAACCCGTGAATAACACCTTGTAAACCCATTGTGTGCCTTCAGAACAGCACGGGCAGTGTGAGGATCATGAATGTCAGTGGCGAATAAAGGAACCAGAAGATTAACCCAAACCATTCACGGCGTATTTAGATGGCAGCTAATGTTTACTTACATGACTAAGAAAGTAAAGGGGGTGAGGCCTTTGTGGTTTTCCTTTTGAATGTAGGACAGAGTCTTATGCTGACAGCAGTGAGAGACAATGAGAACGTAATGCTAAGGACCCAATATTCAACCAAAGTGTTGATATTGGTCATTTAACTTGGGCTCCGGGCTTCAGGGCCTGGGGTTGAGAGGAGGAGATTCTCTTCTTCCTTCAGCTCGTGCCCTGAATACTAACTTGTGGACTGGACTTTGAAGAAACCTTCTGCAGCTAGACTCGGTCTAGGCCATTTTCAAAGATGGTGTATGCCTTTCAGAAAATTCCATACAGAAAATGAATAGGTCTAGGGGCACCTGGGTCGGCTGAGGACTCAATTCTTTATTTCAGTGCAGGTCATCATCTCACAGTTCATGAATTCGAGCCCCAAGTCGGGCTCTGTGTTGACAGTGCAGAGCCTGCTTGGGATTCTCTCTCCCTCTCTCTGTGCCCTGCTCCCCTTTCTAAATAAAAAACAAGCAAGAAAGAGAGAAATGAATAGGTCTAGATAAATTTTTTTGTCTAAAGAGGTAAATCTGTTCCCTTTTACTGCCAGTCTTTATTTAGATTTCTGAATAACCCTAACATGGCCTGTTCTTGTCACAGCTGAATAAGACTTTGGTACTAGTAGCTAATTACTAGCCATCAGTAGTCATGGAAGAAGAAAGCTGAATATTCTGCATTATGGACACTGTTATGAGGAACAAGTGGTCATTGACAGAAATCAGCACCGTTTTTCAAGTTAAATCTAAAACTTTCAATTTTAAAATTGGTAAAAGTCTTAGCTTTGAATCAGAATGGCTCCACATCCCAGGTGTACTTAAGGAGCATTTTGAGTAGACGCTTGGAATTCTGTTGGGCTGACAGACTTTGAAGTCTAGAAGATCCACCAGCCCAGGACTTCGAGTCTACTCCGTGTGCCCCAGAGCCTGGCTCTCAGTCACCACATTGCAGGAGTATTTCTAGCTTTTTGGTACTTGGTCTTTGTTGGAAGCTGCTAATAAGTGTCTCATTTTAGCTAAAGTGTAGCCACCACTGTTGTCGTGGGCACATGTATGAGACACCACTTTTTTAAATTGCAGGGCACGGGGTTTGCCACCAGCAAACCTTAATTGAAGCCAGTGGTCAGTGTGTAGGTGTTTTTCACCTCCCTCTGCCTAATTAATCTATAAAAGAGAGGAAAACTTGCTGACCATGTATTTGGGTTCATTGGAGTCCAGTCAATTTCACCTGCATGAAGTTAGTATTGCCTGACCTCCTAGTTTCACACAGATGGAGAAACCACCACTCAGACGTTTTATTTCTTTACACATTTGTTCTCAGCAGGGAAGCGTAAAACGCCTTCCAGCCTGGGGAGTCCGCAGAGCTCAGGGGAACAAGTTCCTATTCTCCGATACGGAGCAATTGAAGTAACTTCTAGAGTGATTCCGTTTGTCAGTCTTCCCTTCTCGGCAGGCTTCTCCATTATCATGGGTTATAGACCAGCCCTGTAAAGGTAAAAGGGTACAACTTGACAGAATTGAAACTAACAAGGGTGTTAGAAATGGACAGTTTCAGCACAGCTGAGAAATGTATCACTGCGTAACAAGCCACCCCAGTACTCAGTGACTCAAAACCCAGCACTTACTCTTGCTCACCAGATCAAGGGGCAGAGGGGGTGGTTCTTTCGGCCACGGTGGGCTCATGCCTCTGTGGTCAGCTGAGAGTTAGGAGGGAGGGTCTGCTGATCTTGGTGGGCTCACTGGAGCCTGTCAGCCAATAGTAGGCTGGTCCAGATGGCCGCTAATGGGATAGCTGAGATCTCTTCCACCAGCCTGCGCCCATGTGGACACCTGTGGCAATACCCCGAGTGAGAAGATAGAGGCCCACAAGGCCTTTGGAGCCTAAGAATTGGAAGGGGCCACCATCACTGCCACCGTGCATGACTGGCCAAGACAAATCCCAAGCCAGCCCACGCTCAAGGGGGGAGGGAAAATAGACTCCAACTTTTCACCGGAGGAACTACAGTCATATTGCAGATGAGAGACATAAGGAGGAGAGAAGAATCAGGGACATTTATCAATCAGTCTACCCCAGTCGGTTCTTTGGGAGATGACAGATTCATGCATTTCTTCAATCAACATGTATTGAACACCCACAGTGGGCTAGATCCTGGGCATTCAGATATGAATAAGGCATGGTCTTGAGAAAGAAGCAAGATGTCATACAGTAAATTATTACAAATTCCACTCCACTGAGTCTTGATACCAGTGACCTAGAATTTATGTTCTTGTGTTAAGATTTCACACTTACTTTCCTTACTTTATGCATGGGTTTATGACATACCTGTAAGGCCTGGGCAGTGTCTGTACCTCCCACACCCAGATCTTTCAGATAAATGTTGCACATTGCAGATTCTAGAGGGGTGTGTCCCGTGTCCTTGTCCCAGCCCCCAGGTAGGTGAGCAGCCTCTTTACAGCCCGGTTAGATGGCATGATGCATAGAAGTCATTCAGCCGTACGTGCTGAGGTGACTTACATACCGCGCATACAAGCACACGCTTTGAAATGATTCATTAGAAGCACAGGGGTCAAGTTACCTGCCTGGAAAAAGCCTAGTAAACAGAGAACCTAGTGGCCTAATCAGTAGACCAGGTAAGACTTTTAAGCATGGGAACTTGGGAATTTGAATGAGAATAAGTGTTCTCAAATTTGCCTCTTGGAAATACACAGATTGTCCTGTTACTTGATTGGGAGGAGGGCTTTCTCCTCAGTTCCCATGGGAAAATATAGGTATATAGAGTTGTTTTGATTAATATTAACATTTCGTGGCATTTGGCAACAAGTGCTAATAAGTCCCGGATGAATAAGCTCAAGAGGCACTAATTCTCGAAGAGGGTCCATCACACTGGTGGGCCGAGGGCGGAAGAGCTAGGGATTTGAATGGCCCTCTGGTTTCTTCTTGTTTGGGTGGGGTCAGAAGCTGTCTACCTATAAAAGCGTCAAGTCCATGTCCTCCCGCTGCAGCNGAGAGGCACTAATTCTCGAAGAGGGTCCATCACACTGGTGGGCGGAGGGCGGAAGAGCCAGGGATTTGAATGGCCCTTCTGGTTTCTTCTTGTTTGGGTGGGGTCAGAAGCTGTCTACCTATAAAAGCGTCAAGTCCATGTCCTCCCGCTGCAGCCACCCCATGAAATCTGTTTACATCTCTTCAGGAACCTTGTTTAATTTCTCCTTTTCATGTTCTGCTCTTCATCAGGAATATGAGCTGTTTCAGAACAGTCCAGGTAGGGCAGTTTATAGAAGCTGAGGGGTAGGAAACGTGAAGGCAGCCAGCCTGGTAATTACGGACGCTATGCAAAGCACTTTAAACAAATTACCCCCAGCCCGACAGCTCCAACCAGAAACAGCTCAGGGGCACAGGAGGCGGGGTGGTATTGGGTGAAAAACCACGGCTGGGATTTTACATTCCCAGCTCACAGGGTGGAAACAGCAACCTTTGTAGTTTACAATCAGATTCTTCTCTGTGTCAGGGAGGAGGGGAGGAGGAGGAGAGGGAAGAAGTAGCTTAAAGAGGAGGAAAAGTAAAAAAGAAGTGGGACCCCTGGAACCCGGAGGCCCGGAGGGGCCCAGCACAAGCTTAGGGCTGAGAACAGCAAGGGGGTAGGAGGGGCAGAGGGCAGAGCCGAGCGGTCCGGCCGAGGCAGAAAGCCTGACAACTGAGCTCTCCCCCCAGCCGTGCTAATGACCGCTCTCCATTGTCCTGCATCGAGGCACTACTTTTGATATTTTCGTTAAAGTAGTCTGATAGGGGGGTGCCTGGGTGGCTCAGCCGGTGAAGTGCCCCACTTCAGCTCAGGTCATGATCTCATGGTTCGTGGGTTCGAGCCCCACATCTGGCTCCATGCTGACACCGCAGAGCCTGCTTGGGATCCTCTCGCTCCCTCTCTCTGTCCCTCCCTCGCTCTCTGCCTCTCTCAAAAATAAACATTATAGGGGCGCCTGGGTGGCCCATTCGTTTAAGCGGCTGACTTTGGCTCAGGTCATGATCTCACGGTTCGTGGGTTCAAGCCCCATGTCGGGCTCTGTGCTGACAGCTAGCTCAGAGACTGGAGCCTGTCTTCAGGGTCTGTATCTCCCTCTCTTTCTGACCCCCCCACCCCCGCTCATGCTGTGTCTCTCTTAAAAAATAAATAAAACATAAAAAGAAATAAACATCATAAATAAATAAATAAATATCTAATAGATAACTTTAGATCTATGTACAGAAGGTAGAGAAGCTGATTTATATTGATCCCTATGCCCCCGGGGCCTCTTCCCAACTGCTCAAACTCACGGGTCCCAGTGAGGAAAAGAATTCTGTCTCAGGTCTTCCTCAAGGCCACCCAAGGTGACTTTGCTAGGGCTGTCCTAACAATGCAGCTCAGCCTAGGAGGCTAACACGACAGAAATGCACCGTCTCACAGTTCATGAGGCTGCACACTCAAGCCGTCGGTACGGCTGCTTCCTTCTCTCCAAGCTTCTGTGGTTTGAGGGCGACCTGGGGCTTCCTTGGCCTGCAAGGACATCACCCCCGTCTCCACCTTCACGTCTGCGTGGCGTTCTCCCTGTGTGCGCCCACCTCTGTGTCCAAGTTTCCCCTTTTTAGAAGGACCCAGGCATCCTGCATCGGGAGCTGTCCCGACTCCGGTGTCACCTCATCTTACCTAATTATATCTGCAGTGACCCCGTTGCCAATCAGGTCACATTCTTCTGTCCTGGGGAGAAGACTCCACCTAGGAATTCGAGGGGGCGCACGCAGCTCAGCCCGGCACCCTGCCCTTCCGGTTCTCGGCCTTCCCTGGTTTCAGAGTCCAGTCAAGTGCACGCTGGCATTGTCCGTGGGCTCTAAGCTTCAGCGCAGAACGTCAGCCCATGAGCTATTCCTAGGCGCCCGGCCCTTGCCGCGGGCACTGCATTGCCAGGCTCCACCAGCTCCGCTGTCTCACCTGCTAGGCTGGGGCACGCTGCGGGCAGTGGCCAGGCTGGGACACACTGCGGGCAGCGGCCGGGTCACCTCCTGGTAGGTCCCCACACAGTGGCCTATTCCCAACTCAATGAAACAAACATGCAAGTAAACAGCAGCCACAGTGAACTCGGAGACAGAACTTTTAAGTTTTCAGCGCGCCAAGTAAGCCATTCATTCACGCAAGTAAGAAACAGCTTCATCCTGGCCTTGCGTTTCCGTCTGTCTTACTGTCCCAGGTCTGAGCGCACTTGTCACCGGACTGCCCCAAAGTCAGGCTGGCAGGCTCCCCCNCAGTTGCCTCTCTCCCCTCCTTGTCCCACCTTGCAGAGCCTTTTCTCTTTCTGCCCTGGGACACCTCCCTCTCGGATCTCTCTTCTTGCTGCCTAGTGTCTCTGCTGGCCCCACCTGCTCCGCGCCAGACATCTTTGCTCACCTGGCCNCCTCATCCCACCTTGTGCTCTAGATGTCTTTACCCTCCCAGCCCCCTACCCCTTAAAATCACTTACGTGTGCCTCTTCCCCCTCCGGGATTCCCTTTGTGCATCTGAATATCCTTGATACCGTCCCGAAGATCTGACTTACTTCAAAATCCCTGTGATTCAAGACTAATCCTGGGGTGTCTGGGTGGCTAGGTCGGTTAGGCGTCCAACTTTGGCTCAGGTCATGAATTCCCATTTGGTGAGTTCGAGCCCTGCGGCGGGCTCTGTGCTGACAGCTCGGAGCCTGGAGCCGGCTTGGGATTCTGTGTCTCCTTCTCTCTGTGCCCCTCCCCTGCTTGCATTCTGTCTGTCTCTTTAAATATAGAGACAGACAGAGTGCAATAAAGATTTAAATCAATAAAGATTTTAAAAACTTTTTTGAAAAAGACTAATCCTGGAAATAGATTGAGGGTTATTTGTTTACTGTCAGTTTCTTCTTCTTATCAGTTAATATGTTTATAACTCATCCCTCAAATTTTGAAGTGGGGGGAGGGATCTTATTAATTCCCATAAAATGAAACTCTGCATTCTATCTCCTTTCTGATTTCAAAGCAGCTTCTGTCGCTGTCCATTACATTAATATTCTTATTTTTTAATGAAAATGGCAGGAACACTGCTATTAAAGCACCATGTAGGGGCGCCTGGGTGGCTTAGTCGGTTAAGCCTCCGACTTTCACTTAGGTCATGATCTCGCAGTTCGTGGGTTCGAGCCCCACGTCGGGCTCTGTGCTGACTGCCAGCTCAGAGCCTGGAGCCTGTTTCAGTCTGTGACTCCCTCTCTCTCTGACCCTCCCCTGCTCACACTGTCTCTCTCTCTCTCCTAGAAATAAATTAATTAATTAAAAAAAAAATAGCACCATGTAAAACACAATGAAAAACACAACAACAATTAGTATTTTCCTATATAGTCTAACATGTATCAATGAGGTAAAAATAGCTTCCTAATTTATTTAATCTTTGCTAACAGTCCCTGTCAGAACGCCCAGCTAATACATTCAAAAGACCTTTCTCTTTCTTCCTTTATATCTATTTGGCAGCTATGAATTCATTCAGCCTATATTGGTTCAGTGCCCACATGCTCCTCCCAAAAGATGAAACAGAAAGAAAGGCAAGCCGTGAAAGCCTAGGTTTATATTTTGTATTGAAGAGGCACATTCACATCTGGGCATTTTCCCTTAGTAAATAACTAACCCTCTATATAAACATTTAGCCTCCGAGCAATCCAGGAGCAATCCATCACGCGTCCTTTCATAGTATTCAAATAATGGAAACAACCTAAATGTGTAATAATAGGAGACTAACTTGATGCCAAGTCAACCTGCAAAAAGGAACTCATTGCAATCATGAAAGTATGGAAGCATATCATGGAAGGCTGCCCATGGTTTACAAAAGAGTCTGTATATAGTATGATCTCATTTTTATGTTAAAACACACATGCGTAGCCCACACACGTGCCTACCACACACACCCGTAAAAGAACTGGGCAGTTGGAATCCAGAGCCTTAACCGTGACCCCCTCTGGGTAGGGCGATGAGACTGTAGATGATTTTTTTTTTCTATTTGCTCATCTACATTTTCTGATTTTTCTGCAAAAACACTAATGTTCCATTTAACATTGTTTGACATCTTCAAGATGAAAAGCTTGCAAAGATCACTTTTTCTAACATTGCCACGTGTCTTTTTTGGCCCTTTGCAGCTTATAGTGACTTAGGTTACTACATTATCAATAAACTGCACCATGTGGACGAGTCTGTGGGGAACAAGACGAGAAGAGCCTTCCTGTATCTTGCTGCCTTCCCTTTTATGGATGCGATGGTGAGTAATCGTTGGTGCTGCTTTAAGAAATAACTATGGTGTACGTAACACAAAATTGATCATTTTAGCCACTTTTATGTATACAGTTCGATGGCATGAAGGATCTTCACGTTGCCGTGAGTCTCCCAGAGCTCCTATCATCTCGTGAAACTGACTCTGTCTCCATTAGGCACCAGCTTCCCGTTCTCCCGTCCCCTCCGCCTCTAGGACCACTGCCCTGCAGTCTGTGTAGACTGGACCTTCAGGGGATTTCACAGAGTGGAATGAGCCAGTACTTGTGTGTTTTTAGTGCTCACTAGTTCATCTAACTTCGCATGTCTTCAAGGTTCACCCATGTCGTAGCACACGTCAGAATGTCCTTTACGAGGACCACATTTTGTTCATCCGTTCATCCATCAGTGGACACCTGGGTTGCTATTTTGATAATGCTGTGATGGCCCTGATGTGCCAGTACCTCTTTGAGTTTTCTGCTTTAATCCTTCTGGGTATACAGTCAGAAGTAAAATTGCCGGGTTATATAGTAATTCTGTTTTTAATTTTTGAGGGACCCTCATACTGATTTCCAAATCGGCTGTACCATTTTACAAAGTCAAGGGTTCCACTGGACCACTGACTTTTAACCAGCCCGTCCCGTCCATTTGTTTCGTTATGAGACTTGTCTGTATTTGTCGAAAGTTCTGACGGGGGCAAGAGAGCCTATTTGAAAATTTGACTTAAATGTGAAGTTCTTTTCTGATATCTTCAGGATCAAGAGATCAGGACAGCTTTCTGATAAACTTACCATTTGTGTGGTTTAAACACCAAATCTTTTTAGAATAAGAATCTCTTGAATATATTGATAGGATTTCATTGCTTTCATAACCAGCTTTACTACATTACTAAGGGCAGCTCACTTCCATAGATTAAATCCTTTGTCATGTTGCTAAAGAGTTCTCAGAGAATGCTTTTTTCCCCTATTCCTCTGTGTTATAGGTATAAAAGAGACTTAGCCAAAAAAACCCAAAACAAACAAAACACCCCAACTCCAGTAATGTCCAATGCTAGAAAATAAACCCCTTCTTTGGGCTCCATTTTAAATTACTTTTGGGGCGCCTGGGTGGCTTAGTCGGTTAAGCGTCCGACTTTCGCTTANTAATACGGGGAAAAATATGTCAATATGGGGGTGCCCTGGTGGCTCAGAGACTCGAGCATCCCACTCTCAATTTTGGCTCAGGTCATGATCCCCAGGTCATGGGATCAAGCCCCATGTCAGGCTCTTTGCTCAGCATGGAGCCTGCTTGGGATTTTCTTTCTTTCGCTCTCTAAAATAAGATATGTAAGTTTGGGGCGCCTGGGTGGCTTAGTCGGTTAAGCGTCCGGCTTTCGCTTAGGTCATGATCTCGCGGTTTGTGGGTTCGAGCCCTGCGTCGGGCTCTGTGCTGACTGCCAGCTCAGAGCCTGGAGCCTGTTTCAGTCTGTGACTCCCTCTCTGTGTGACCCTCCCCTGCTCACGCTGTCTCTCTCTCTCTCTCCTAGAAATAAATAAAACATTAAAAAAATTTTAAATAATATATAAGTTAATCTATACAATTTTCACCACCCTCCATCCCAAGTTTTATGTGCTGTAGACGCGTGAGGTGAGTGGGCATCTGCGTTGAGGTGGAGGCCACAGCCCCACATCCTTGGGGAGATGACACAAGGGAGAAAGCACGTGGTCCCCTTCTCAGATGTGATCAGGACTGTCAGCCTGCCTGTAGTCAGGTTATCGATACAGCCTCACTGAGTGGCTGGCCGCTTTCCCCCGGTTTGGACAGTAACCTTAAATCCTCAACTCCTAGCTCTAACACAAAGGCTCCGACTCCCAATCGGCCGGACATCGGTTTAGGTGGGAGGATTTGGCCATTGGAGCACTAGTACCTGGATTTTCTTTTTCTCCCTTATTTCCAAGAAAGAAATGTACTCTGTATTTACTCTGGTAGTTGACATATACTCAAAAAAAAAAAGAAAGAAAGAAGGTAAAGGGGATGAATTTCCTCGAACCGGATTCCCCATGGTGCCCACGCAGGCCTAAGGGGGCACCACGGTGCTCAGAGAACTGAATGAAGTGACCTTTGTCACATCCGAAACCAGTAAAAGCCCAGCTTCCCAGACAGAATCTGTGATGGTGCTCTAATGCCCGCCCCCCCATCTGTATGGGGACTCTATAAACACGTAGAAGAATTACGGTTATACAGTGAATTCAGGGACTCGGGACTAAAAGTGAATCACAGACTCTTACGTGCCCCGTGTTCCATTTTCCTTCAGCTGTATTTATTTGCCATGAGAGAGTTTCTAAAACTCAGTATGACACCAGAACATTGGTGATCAACCCCCTTTACTTCTACATTTCATTTACCAACTGCCCCCGAGACCCAGCAGTAAGTAGGAGACTGCTAATAAAAAACAAGACAGTGAGCAATTATAAAGAGTCAGGTGACCTCTCCCCAAACTCCTCCCCTGTACACCCATACCTGCACCACGGCCCCTGGTATATTGGTTGGAGAGATACTATTTGAAAGCCACAAAGCTTATCCTCCAGATGTTGACCTCCTTGGTCAACAGAGATAGCCTACAAGCCGCTATTTGCAAACGTTATCGACAGTTTACATTTCTTCCCGCGTCTGGCATCTTTGGACCTATGAGCTGAGGAAGGATGAGACGTAGCAGCTGCTCTATGCAGCCTGAACAGACCTCGGGGAATAAGTCATATTTGTCAGATTGCGTTTAGTTCACAAGAAATGTTATTTCCACGTCAGTCCACATCGGCCTTTTACAGGTTAAAGGGATGATCTTTAAACAGACTCTGTCTTGAACTCCCAGCCTCCACACTCACCGTAACCTGGGCTTTCCATCATCTGCTCCCCTCAGAGGACCTTCCTTGTAATTGCCCGCACAGGCAGAGTGTCAGATCAGATCCTGCCCTGACTTGAAAAGAAGGAAGAAGTAGAGCCCTAAGCAGCTGATGAGAACCCGTAATGACTGTAATAACTCAGAACCAACCTGGAGCCCTCATTATAACATGTTCGTGTAAGGAGAATGCTTCTGCCTTGCTATTCCCACCGGCCGAGAGAGAGAGAGAGAGAGAGACAGACAGACAGACAGACAGACAGACAGTGTTTCCTCCATTCCTGGTATCCACCTAGCTTTCCTGCCGGGCACGTGGACCAAATGAGTGCACTGACCTGCATATAATCGGTCCTAAATAAATACTGTGCAGTCACGGATTCCACTTTAAAAAAATCTTATGTGCACCTAGCCCCCAGGCCAAGTTACAGTCATGTGACCAACTGAAGATTTGTCCTGTGCCTCTAAGGTTTGGGGGGTAGAAAGTCTATTTCAGGAATGCCCAGGAAATCATAACAATCAGAAGTAATCCAGTGCTAACGGCGTCTCTCATGCCCCGTGCTTGTCTTTCCGGCAGGCATGGACCCATGCTGGCATTCTCCTGAAACACAAATACAGTTTCCTGGTGGGATGTGCCTCAATCTCAGACGTCATAGCTCAGGTAAGTGTGGTCTGTGTGTCACTCAGCGCCACTCAGAGCCTCTCCCTGGCGAGTCACAGAGCCCACCCATGCCTCACTTACATTCATTCGCTCTGCCGAGCGTTTGACGTTATATCAATCATGGACTTCCGTAAGGGTTTGTCAAACTCGTGAGAAAGAGAAACCGCTTGCAATAGAAGTATGAATAATCCTGCTGGCCCGAGGGCGGTAGGAATTTAAATTCAGTGGCAGAGGTTTGGGCTTCAGTCTTGCAGAACTCGCATGTGGAATGGCCATCAGGTCCCAGCTAGTGCATGCTTGGTGGCCAGTGGGTCTCTGGGCACTTGTCTGGGCACACACTTGGCCCTTTGTGTGGCCCCACATAGTACAGGGTCCATCCCTCAGCTCCAGAGGGAGCTGTTAGGAATTGCCCTTTCGCCACCCAGGGCTGCCATTCACACATCATTAGTCCACTTTTTTTTTTAGTTTATTGTCAAGTTGCTTTCCATATAACACCCAGTGCTCATCGCACAAGTGCCCTCCCCCATGCCCATCATTCCCCTTCCCCTCCCCCCACCCCCATCAGCCCTCAGTTTGTTCTCTGCATTCGAGAGTCTCTCATGGTTTGCCTCCCGCATTTAAAAAGAGCCAGGACGTTGGACCCATGCTGCACTTCCGGTCGAGTCCAGGCCCCTGGGGTCTGGCGCCAGCTCTGATTTTCCATTTTCCATCCTTTCCTCTGCCACCGAGGCTACTGCCTGAAACGTTTCAACGGAAAATTAGATGTAATTCCTATAATCTGTAAATTAGGCCTAGTTCCTACAGTCCGGGGTTTGGGAGAACCGGGTCTTCACAGAGGAGCGGGGGATGGACTGATTTTTTACGCTCTTTTCCCAATTCCCAGCGCCATTCTGGGAACGTTTATAGGCATTTCTGCCTGGTTGCTTCCCGTCGCACACGCTAGTCTCGCAGCCACCTTGGTGAGAGAATCTGTTGTCAGACTCTTAGCCCCTCCTAAAGACCAACAATTCCATTTCCAGATTAATTGCTCTGACCCCACGGATCACTATTAAAAGTAATTTAAATTATTCCTATTAACACTATGTGTAGGTGTGTTTGCACGCGCATGTGCACGCCTGAACGCTGGCTAACTTCGTTCCTTGATGGGTCTTGGTTCATTTTCTTTGTGAGTTATCAGAGAGTTTTGTCCTGAGCTTACTTTTAATTCGTCCTCTGAGACATGGACTAAACTGCCTTATTCACTCTAATCCCTTAACTTGAAAGAAAGGAAGCACTTCTCCTGGGCAGCATGGCCATCAGCAACTCCCTGAGTATTTAGAGATGCGTGTTTTCTTAAGGGCAAACAAACAAACAAAAAAGCCTGACTTTGCCTACGATAAATATAGGAGGCAGCTAAGGGTGGAAGAGAACACCATATCCCTGAAAAATGCTTTGCCCGTACGCCCACGGCCAGTTTCCTTCTCAGTTTGAAGCCCAGTCGGAGCCGGCGCCTGCTGGGAGGGCTCACAAACGCAGAATAAACATATCTGGTTAGTAAGAGAGGTGGGAGCGGGATTCCTGGTGAAGTAGTTATTTTAAACCTTGTAATTCAAAAGCCTGGGGGAATAAATGCAATTTTTGTTCGCAAATCTTTTATGACCCCTGCCCCGCACCCCCCAGCTTCGTTCCTCTTGTTCCTTGAAAGCATTTGTTAATTACCCAACTTGGCGATGAGTAAATAGATCTTAGGCAGAGCCCTTTGAAATACCACCTTGGCTTAGATAGACAGCAAGCAGTCACCAACGGTAACATGAAAATGGTTTGTAATGTCTTGAATTTCAGTGGCAACTCTCATTTTTAAAAACTTGGCGAAGCTAATTGGTGTCTTCGTAGTACAAGAAAGCGCTTGGTTCGGTTCACGCAGGCAAGGCTTCTCTGTGCCACGGTTACTGTCAACGGTGCTATTATGTTCTAATAATCGCCAAGGGGTTTATGAAGAATATTGCTGTCTCTGTTATATTTCACAATCACCCGGTCAGTATTTGCTCAGTATCAAAATGAGAATTCTCCTGGGGTCGTCAGACCTTACTGGGCTCTCCTGCCCTAGCCCTTACCTGCTGAAGTTGGCTGAGGGCCCGAGGGCGGGATGCCAAGATCCCAGCTCAGTAATGATGCTGCTCTACTGTAAATCCCCTTGCCTCCTGCCTTTTCATGTCAGTCTTCTGGCAGGATCCCACTCCTGAACCACCCTGTGACGCACCCGTCACCACCTACACCCAGGTAGCAAGTGCTCCTGCAGAAAGTTCCACAGCGGACGGGGCGCCTGGGTGGCTCAGTCAGTTAAGTGTCTGACTTCAGCTCAGATCATGATCTCATGGTTTGTGAGTTCAAGCCCCACGTCAGGCTCTGTGCTGACCGCTCAGAGCCTGGAGCCTTCTTCAGATTCTGTGTGTGTGTGTGTGTGTGTGTGTGTGTGTGTGTGTGTCTCTGCCCCTCCCTCCCCAAAAATAAATAAACATTAAAAAATAAAAATAAATAATAAAAAAAGAAAGTTCCATGGTGGCACTGACTGATCAATTCATGGACTCCTGTCGTCATCACTCACCTCACCTGACTCCAGTAACTAAGTCAGAGGCTCCCCACTCTCCTCACTCTTCCCTGTAGATGAGCTTCCTCCCCATTTCTCTGAGAAAATGGAAGCAACCAATTTCTTCAACTTCTGGCCACCAAACCTACAAGCCTGCCTTCACATCCTGCATCACGTCCGTTTCTTCCCATTTCCGGAGAGATGTCCCGTCCCTGTGGTCCAGAACCACTTCTGCCACCTGGGCCTTGGGTTCTGTGCTTTCTCAAGAACTTTATTCAGTTTGTCAGTGATCCATTCTCTCTCCCCTGGGTCATTTCTCCTAACATGTAACATTTTAACACAAGAACAGTAGGAAGATTTATCTGGCTCCCTTGTACCTGTCTAGCTATCATCCTGTCTCTCTGTTACTTCATAGCCAGGCGTTTTGGAAGAGTGGTTTTCACCCACTGTATTTTTTTTGTTTTTACTTCTCTTTCATTCTTTTACCGACTCCAGGTAGACTTCCACCCCCATCAGCCCACCCAAGTAGCTCTTGCTAATGACCTTCATGTCACTTAACCCAGTGGACGTTCCCTGTCAACTTCTCAGACATCTCTTTACTCTGTTGACTGCTCCTTCCTGCACAAAACGTTCATTCCCACTGGTGCTCAGCTCCACAGTCCCGGTCTGTCTCCTCCTTCTGAAGGCCCACCTCCTCTACTGCTGTGAACGTGAGGACCTTTCTTGGGACCTTTCTCTCTTCTCACTCTGTGTTCTGTTCTGTTGGAGAAAACTCTAATTCATGCCCGCCTTAGCAGGCTGGATGGTCCCCAAGTATCTGTAGCCAGGCCCGCTCGTCAGCTGCAGATGTCGTATCTAAATGTCCCTGTGATTGCTCCACTCAGCTCCTTCAAAGCCACCCCAAGCTTGAATTTATATCTTCTCTATCTGGCATTTTGGTTTTATGCAAATCAGTGGCACTGTCGTCTGGTCAGACACCCTGGGAACCATCCTACAAGCACCCTGTTCACCATCAGGCCTTTTTTATTTTAATTCTAGATATTTCTTTTGTTTTAAAAAAAAGTTTATTTCTTTTGAGAGGGCATATGAGCAGGGGAGAGGCAGAGAGAGACTCCCAAGCAGGCTTCACACGGTCAGTGAAGAGCCCGACGTGGGACTTGAACCCACAAACTGTGAGACCACGACCTGAGCTGAGATCAAGAGTCAGACACTTAACCAGCTGAGCGGGCGCCCCCATCGTAGATATTTCTTTTATCTACCCTCCTCTCCCCACCTCTGCCGCCCTCTCCCTGGTCCGAAGGACCCCCCCACCACCCAACCCGGGTGTCTCCTCTCTTCCCTTTGCCTCTGCTCTGACACTCCTTCTTCCTTCCCCCCTGCAGCCACTGTGATCTGTTCTCTTTGAAATTCTGGCCACCTCGTCCCCTGCTTAGAAGCCGCTCCTAATGGGGTCGCCTGCGTGGCTCAGTCAGTTAAGCATCCAGCTCTTGATTTCACCTCAGGTCATGGTCATGGGATCGAGCCCCGAGTCAGGCTCCATGCTGAGTAAGGAGCCTGCTTGGGATTCTCGTCCTTCCTCTCTCTCTAAAACAATAAATAAATAAATAAATAAATAAATAAATAAATAAATAAGTAAGTAAATGAATAAATAAAAAACAAACATTTTTTTAAAAACTTTTAAAAATTGCTTCCTGGTATTCTTGAGATAAAAAACTCAGAATCCTGGTCATGGCTGACAAGGTACGGAAGACCCTTGGCCTCACCTCCTCTCCAGCCTGGCAGTCACGTCCTGTCCCCTTGCTTCCTGCACTCCAGCCGCGGGTACTCTGCTCGGGGCCTCAGTAGGGTGGAGCCCCCTTCTCTGCCTCAGTTCCCGCGCCACGGATGCCTGCCATTCCCGGTACCTCCCGCGGAGGCTGCAGGTCTCAGCTCAGACGGCACCCCCGCCGGACCCCCTGGTGGTGGCTGAGCCACTCTTCCCTCACCGTGTCAGGGGGCACTCGCCAGCGCCGCCGTGCCATCCTGCCATCCTGCTTCTCCGCTGGACTGTCCACTCCCCAGGACAGAATTGGGGACCAGCTCATTGATCGCTGAATCCCAGCACCCGGCACAGGGCCAGCAAGGAACAGGCTCTCACTGGGAATATCCTCACCACTGAGGCACTGGGTTCCCCCTCAGAAAATAACCCAGTGTTTTCAGTGGCCATGTCAGATCACCGTCATAATTCTGGACTTAAATGTGAAAGGCC
>NW_027527624.1:4326228-4334460 GCF_008692635.1 Crocuta crocuta
TTATTTTATTTTATTTTCATTTCGAGAGAGAGAGCACAGGTGAGGAGCAGAGAGAGAGAGAGAGGGAGAGGGAATCCCAAGCAGGTTCCTAGTTGCCAGTGCAGAGCCCAGTGCAGGGCTCGAACTCATGAACTGTGAGATCGTGGCCTGAGCCCAAATCAAGAGTCAGACACTCAACTGACTGAGCCCCCTGGGCGCCCTGGCCCTGTGTTATTTTAAATTGGGAAACAATATAGTCCGCAGTGACCGTGTCAGCTCTCTGACAGGTGCTGGGCCACACGGCATCGAGCTCTCAAACGTGCAGGGAGGCTGGGAGAGCCACGGGCCCAGGCCTTCCCTCGGCCCTGACTCGCTGGCTGTTTTCCTGTCGTCGCCACACTTACTCCTCTTTTGCCCGTGTCCCTCTTTTTCCTTCACGTCCACAGTCTCCTCCGTGGCTCTGCATGGCAGGCCTCTGTCTCACATGGCCATCCTGACGGCCCTGGGGGTCTTCCTGGACTCGGCAGCGGGGGGTTCAGCCCTCACGTATTCATTTCTCATACAACGAGTTTCCTGTCTCTACACACAGTCATCTTAGTTCATTTACACTTCACGCTTTCTGTATACCAGACGCTCAGCTTGCTGCACACGTGCCAGTGTGAGTTTGCATGGTGGCCCCTTAGAGGCGTCTGATGCATTAGAGACCTCACTGCGCATCTTGGCCCCACCACCAAACCCCCAGTCTTCTGCTCCAAACACAGTGCGTCCTTAGAGCGATGCTTCCCCAGCCGGCGTTCGCCCGTTCAGCTGACACTTGATGGTTGTTCCACTTGGAAGGAACAGGCACAGGGCCAGCTGCGGGCATCTGGACTTCTACCACTGGGCTCTGCTGTATCCTCAGAGAGCGTGAGCGTGAGCGTGAGCGAGGTCCGACCAGTGTCCATTCACATTCGGTGCTGTGGGCAGCCTGGTGTGTCCACGTGGGCGGGCAGTCCTCTGTCTTCTGCGTCCCCTGAGGCTCCCTGTCGCAGTCGGCCTCACGTACTGGGTGTGAGAATAACAGCCGGGCACGAGATTCATTAATGCTATAACCAAACCACCTCTAGCATCTGGTACTTTCACTGCGTTCAGAAGTGTCTCTGTGTTACCCTGCTTTTCTGTGTGTGTTCCCTACAGCAGTTGAATGCACTCATCCAGTTAATCATGCTCAGTCTCCCGCTTCCTTTTTAACTTTCTGTCATCACTGATTTCTTGGCACTGAAGGGATCAGGATAAGCCTCCTCTGGTCAGGATGACTCAGTGGCTGTATATTTTGCATGCCTATTGTTGCACAGATATTTGGCCATTAAAGTCACTGTGGCTCAGGGAGGCCTGGCTGGCTCAGTCAACAGAGCACGTATGGGACTTCTGATCTCAGGGTTGTAAGTTTGAGCCCCACATTAGGTAGAGAGATTGCTTAAAAATAAAATCTCCGAAAAAAAGAAAAGTCGAGGGGCACCTCGGTGGCTCAGTTGGTTAAGCATCCACCTTCGGCTCAGTTCGTGACCGCATGGTTCGTGGGTTCGAGCCCCACGTCAGGCTCTGTGCTGACAGCTCAGAGCCTGGAGCCTGCTGCAGATTCTATGTCTCCCTCTCTCTCTGCCCCTCCCTGACTTGTGTTTTTTCTCTCTCTCAAAAATAAATAAATAAACATTAAAAAAAAAGCCGATGTAGCTCAGGAATCATCCCTCTCCCCCATTACTTTATTTTTGCACTCAGTATGCTCAGTGCTCTTCTGAATGTGCCAATCCCCAGATGGCTCTGGACAGAGACCGGGCTACTTGTCTGAGTTTTGCAGACAGGAAGGTTAAATACATTGTTAAATTTGTGGTGGAGACTGTGCAGTCAGTAGAGATCAATGCTTTATTAATTTTTTAATCCCTCTTGACTATTTTTTGACTTATTCCACTTCTATAAGTTAGTATTTTAGATTTTAATTTAGCTTGTTTTGTAATAATTAACATTGGCACCTTTTGCAGTATTTTTAGCGAATTGCGTCTTATAAATGTTAATGTGTATTTTCTGTAGGCCTCACTGATCACCACTACTCTTTCCTTGTGGACTTAGGGCCTGCCGTGTGGTTTACACATACGTGTCAGGATCCAGGCTCAAGAGGGCAAACCTCTACCACACCTTTTGGAGATCTAGGAGCCCAAAGTTTCTAGATATTTTTTAACGATAACCTTGACCAGACATGCAGTTGCCTTCAAAGAATCTTCGTGGTCAGCGTAGCAAAACGATTCTGTGCTCTTCCAGAGAATGGCAGACACCTGACCCTGAATGCTATGAGAGCAGCATTGAGCCCCAGCCCAAGCTTCCATTCTCCTCCTCGGCGTCGAGGTTTTCTCTCAGGGACCCGTCTCATCGGGGTGTGGAGGTGGGGCCGTGCTTCTGTTGATGGGTTCCATCTTCTCCCCTCTGACTTGCTCTTGTTTTCTCATCTCTCAGGTCGTTTTTGTAGCCATTTTGCTTCACAGCCACCTGGAATGCAGAGAGCCTCTGCTCATCCCCATCCTCTCCTTGTACATGGGCGCCCTGGTGCGCTGCACCACCCTGTGCCTGGGCTACTACAAGAACATCCACGACGTCATCCCCGACAGGAGCGGCCCGGAGCTGGGGGTACGTCCTCAGAACTCGCCCTCTGTGGACTGAGGGTGTCCGTACAATACGCACGTGCTCTGAGATGTCAAGTGCTAGGTCGCGTCTATAGGGGAGACGGTTGGAGAATTAATGGCCCCTGGAGATAGAAGAGGTCTTAGAAGTCCCCGTGCAGCCTCCCTATTTGCATATCAGGGAGACTGAGGCACAGTGAGTCAGGTTAGAGCTGAGTCGGTACAGCAGTTTTGGTGCTACTTACCCTCTCTTGTCAAAAGCCAGTCATTCCCTATATTAATCAACAAATATTTTGGGACCCAGCATACCTTTAAACTCATCTTTGGGTTTTTAATTTCACAGCAGGGCCCCAGGCTTTGTTTTACTTTCTGTACCAGCCAAACACAGTCGTGCATTCGGGTACCTTCTGTGGAGTGAGCAGAGCATGTAGGTACTGCGGAGCGGCACAGAAACATTTTAAATAGGGTCTCTGTCCTCAAGCAAGCGTATTACACCTCATTGGGTGGATGAGACCAACACGGAAGCAACACTAGGACTTGGACCCAGGACAGCACGTAGACCTGTAGACGGAACACAAGGGCCCCTGAAGCTGAGAGGAAGGAGATGGTGAGGAGGTCTGAGAAGCCCCTGGATGGAGGCAGAGCTTGGCCTGCGCCTCTCCGGTTGAGTCAGATAGAAACGGTATAATCTTACACCAGTGGCCTGAGCACTGTTTCATCACAAGTGTAAACAGTATCTGATTTCCATATATGCTGACCTGTTCTACCTTCGGTATCAGCCGTCCCTGGGCTGTGTTTCCATCCAGCTGTAAGGTAGATATGCTTGATTCCGCAGAGCCCGGAATAAGTCACCGATCTTGCCTTTGACCACAGGTCACCCGTGTCATGTCAAAACAGGAATTACATCGACCACTTAGCTCCATCCAAGGGCAGGCCGTCAGTACAATCTGATCTAGTTGTTTCCCTCACTAGGACAACCGCATCAAATTGGTATTGATGGTACCAATCCGTCTCGTAACACTGAGCCACCAGCAAAGGGGAAACCAAAGTGGCTGTCATGTTCTACGATGTAACCCTTTACCTCTGAAGAATCAAAACCGAGGTTAAATCATAAAAGCCAGGCTTTAAAGACTGTGCACATCTTTGCTTTGTAGAATTCTTAATAAATCCCATTCTCCTGACCATGTTTTTATTTTTATGCTTCTGAACATTTACGTGACTTCTGTTAGTAAGAATCTTTGTAGTTGATTTGTACAGTGCCCAAATAATAAGGCACATCTGTGACCTGACAGGTTACAAAATAAATTACAGTCATTTTTGATGTCTGAGAGTTACCTCTTACAGACATGGCTTCCAGCCAGTCCATTTGATGACTTAAACAAAAACTACTTTCCAGCCTGGTCTTCAGAACCTGGAATCAGGTTCTGCCTGGGTTTAGAGTTCCCTCTTTGGAAAACAGTGACTTGAATCCGTCAGACTTAACTGTGTGTTTTGATTTCACAGTAGCTTGCTGGCTGTCTGAGTTAATTTCTAATAAGACTGTACATTTTGTCTTAATTCAGACCGGCCTGGCTACAGAGGCTTTTCCTGATGTCATTTTTTTAAGTACAATGAACTGACGCATTATTGGCATCAGAAGGAAACGCTTTGGCTCTGGATTGTTTATATCTGCTCTGCTTCTAGAGCTTAGTGACCCTGTCTCTCCGTTTCTCAACGCAGGGGGACGCGACGGTGAGGAAGATGCTGAGTTTCTGGTGGCCCCTGGCTCTCATCTTGGCTACACAGAGAATCAGTAGGCCGATTGTCAACCTCTTTGTCTCCCGGGACCTTGGTGGCAGTTCTGCAGCGACAGAGGTAGGGCAATCTCTGGGGATGGGGGGAGGGAGGGCCTCGTAATTGCCTCATGAAGAATGGGGGTGGGAAGGTGGCTGCAAGCTGGATTCTGACCCCCCTTGAGAGCTCAAGTAATTCCGTGATATTAAATTATGCAACACATTCACGTTCAGAAGCCATGAGGGTCTTATAATCATATCATTGTTTCTTTTTGTGCGTATGGAAGGAGACAGCTCCTTTATTGTTCTCAATGGCCATTTGAGCAAACAGAGGCAAGGACACAAAATTAGCAAGAAGCTGGACCGGCATTAGAATCCTGATTTTCTGACTCCCGCCCAATGGCCTTTCCATTTTTCCATGGAGTCAGCATGAGGCCGCTTCACGGTGGTTGCTGAAGAGCAGAGACTATGTTGGGCGCCAGCAGGAGTGAAGACGCCCAGACTGTGAGGGCCGGTGCCTCCATCATGACCCGGGCCGCTCTTACCAGCTCTTCCTCCTCCTTCCTGCACACACGGCCCAGCCCATCACGGCTCTGCATGCACTAAGGCACTCTTCCCTCCTCCACATGAAGATCTCCATTATCTATTCACTCGCAACTCAGGAGATTTATCTGGAAACTGGCAGCTGCTCCCAAAAAAAGGGTTGAATCATTTTTTCCATCTTTCAAGGATGGGATGAACAAATAGAGTTACTTCGTTTGTTACCTCCTCTGCCGCCTTCTGGAGGATCAGTTCCGTCTCTGGAAGTTCTGGTCCTTCGGGAAGGCTAGTGGCTGCCTCCAAGGGCCTTCTGGTTTTACACATTGCCCTTGAATGTGCTGTTGGCAGGTCTCCAGCCCAGGGTCTCATGCCAGATTCCATGTCCTAGGAAGCAGCTCGTGTTGGCTTAGAAAGAGAAGCACATAAATCCCAGACAGGATGCCTTCTGCCTTTGTTCCTCGATTTTGTGTTTTGGGTCATGAAGGTCATCTTGGGTGGCTCCTGTCACCCTGCTGCTTTTTCAGTTTACTACTCCAGTTTAAGTTGCACAGAAAAAAAGTAGGTGACCTCCATCACCTCTGTGCTAGAACTCCATCTTCCCTTTAAAAAACTAAGGCAGCTGATGTTTTGGAGCCATTTCTAAAGTGGCCTCCATGACTTGGAGGTCCAGCACAGAAGGTACAGAACCCACGTTCATTGACCATCTGCTGTGTGTCGGCCGTTTTATGCACATTTCATTGACTCCCAAGAGCCCTGTGTGATGGATACTGTTATTCCCGTGGTTCTGTTGGAGGAAAGGAAAGGGGGTTCTGAGAGGGCCTGGTAGGTGACCAAGTAGAGGTTTGACTTGGGTACCACTCTACCCTCACAGTGGTTTCTTCACCCAGCTGGGGACTCACTTCATGTCCCAGGCATCGCTGTTATGTTCATTAAAATAGGTGAAGGCTATACTTCTCTTCCACTAGCCAGCTAGAGCTGAACTCTGCCAACATGTAGGGTTCGATGCTTTGTTTTCATACTCCTTCCTTTTCATTCACATAAGAAGAGAAAGTCTCATTTCCATGGAAGAACATGTCTGGTTTCCTGTGAGAAATATTTATTTAGTTTTCTTAAATTAAACATCAGAATTGGGTTATTCTGGCTTAACAGGTTAAAGGTGGGTTGAATTGGAATGAGAGGGCCGGAGGGTCACCAAGTGACCAGCCGACCACCCACAAGAACAAGACGGAGGCCTAGAGGTAGACCCTGAGCAAAGACCATCCGGAGAGCAGAGCAGGCTCCAAATTGCACGTTCAGACTCCAGACTTGGGCTAGACTGGCGGGGTTCNGTTCAAATTGTGGACTGTTGAGCCAACAACCCAGAGCTCTTTCTCTTTGGACTCCTGTAAAGAAGATGCATCCTTCTGGTCTCCATGCTCCGCCTGGGCTCATGCTTCCCACTCCCATCTATGGTCACAGTGGACCACTTGCGCCTTCCCCGCTTCCCCCCGGGGCCGTCCTGCAGCTGTCCATTGCTTGTCACCCAGTGTGGAGTGATCTGTCTGTGGTGGCCACACCAGAGATGGCTTACTCTGCCACATGGGGAAATGGTCTCGGGGATGCTGACACTAACTCTGCTGGCTTTTCCTCTTGTAGGCAGTAGCCATTTTGACGGCCACATACCCTGTGGGCCACATGCCATATGGCTGGTTGACGGAAATCCGTGCTGTCTACCCTGCTTTTGACAAGGTGAGAACCTGTGCGGCGTGGTGTCTGAGACACACTCTTTAAAACTAGTTTTTGATAGACAGACATCTCAGATGAGGAACATCTTGATGTTTCCCCATCTCGCCTCCCTCTGTGAGGTTCATGTGGTGTTGGGGGTGCCGAGCGTGAACTGTGGAATAGGTCCCTCAGAAAGTAACAGAGGCAATCGAGCTTACCTCGATGCCAATTCTCTAATGCCTTCCGAACTATATTCACTTCTAGGTCATTCCTATTGAGAAATCATTAAATTTTTTTTTTTTTTTTTTTTGCAAAGGGAAAATTGTCTCTCAAAAAAATTAGTACATTGGATTTTGCTTCTGTGGTTTGTTTTTTATTTTTTATTGATTTTTTAATTTTATTTTTTACATTTATTTATTTTTGAGAGACAGAGTGAGACAGAGCGTGAGAAGGGGAGGGGCAGAGAGAGAGAGAGAGACACAGAATCTGAAGCAGGCTCCAGGCTCTGATCAAGAGTTCAGTTCAGAGTCTGATGTGGGGCTCGAACCCACGAACCATGAGATCATGACGTGAGCCGAAGTCGGACACTTAACCAACTGAGCCACCCAGGCGCCTCAACCGTGGTTTGTTTTGTAAATAAAACAAATACTTCATGGACCTCAGAGCACATGTGAAGGTACAACAGGATGGCACACTTGAGCTTCTAGGCTTACGGCGCTCTTTCAACGTGTTGGGAACAGACATGCTGAAGCTGTCCACACGGCCAACCTGGGTCCAGGTTAGTTTGGATGCAGCAGACTGAGTCCAGCCGAAAGCCTCTGTTAACTGCAGCCCTGCCCCCTTGCAGCTGCTACCACACCCTTGGAAGCCACACGACTCTTCAGACTTGTAGCCCGTGGCTGGGTGAGGACTGTCCTACCCATCATTTGATTCATATTTATTTCCTTAAAGCTTAACAATTTGAACCTATAGACTTTCATAGCAAAACATACCCCCCCCAAAGATAGTATACAATATTTTAAAATGAAAAATGGGAACAGAGGCTCACAACGTGCCACTTGTACTTTTAATAGCAGCTATTTTGTCTCGAATCTCTCTAGGACAAGCTCAGAGCTATTATCTTACCCCAGCAAGAGCCCCAGGATTTAAGGAGAGGAGGCCTCTTTGCAAGGGGCCCCAGCGGATCGGCTCTGGCTGCACGGGGCGGTTTGGGCTCTGACTGGCTAAGGCTGGTCCCCCTTCCCCCCTCACCCCACCCTCTCCACTCTCAGACTCGCATGGGCATCGGAAGTCCTGGGAGGCCATGTAAGCAAGGCCCGGCCACAGGCTGTAAGCTTAGCTCTTTCTTTCACATAGCCTCCAGCTTCTCAAATGTTGAGTTGTCTGTGGGCTTCTGGAAAGGAGCAAGCCCTGTGGAGTGGAGCCCCAGAGAGGTTTCCTGTCCAGCTTGCACACCTGAGCCAGGACACTCCCCCTGCAGGCATCTCTGGGTAGGCAGAAGGCAGATGTGCAGGCTCAAGTCTGGGAAGATGGCGTCCGTGTGGGTCCCTCTTCTCCTCGTGGTCTACCAGCAGACTCATCCCAAC
>NW_027527624.1:4334487-4362824 GCF_008692635.1 Crocuta crocuta
ACTCGTGCAAACACACACACACACACACACACACACACACACACACCCCTCTGTCACACATCCCCATCCACGGCATCCTTCCACACTCCACAGCCCCCATGCTGTCACCTGCCTCTGTTCCCAGCCCACACTCACCTGTGAAGGGCAGCTCACCTCCAGGATCCCCACCACGCAGCGGAACGTTGGGCGGCGCGGAGGCGCTGCCCAGAACTCCTCACTGGGTGTGTAGCCTCCCCCGTAGACCATTAGTTGGACCCACTCCCTGTCTCACACATCAGCATCTTGCAAGAGCAGGAAGCAGAGTATCTCCTAAAAAATGCTCTGAGAGCAAACTTGTGGAGACACAGGGCCTTGCGGGAGATTGTTGTCCTTGTAATCCAGTTTAATACAATCTATTGATATAAATTGTCATTTTCATTTTACAGGACGTGCATATAGAAGTAAATCCTAAGGGCGCCTGGGTGGCTCAGTCAGTTAAGCATCTGACTATTGGTTTCGGCTCAGGTCATGATCTCACAGTTTCATGAGTTCAAGCCCCATGCTGACAGCACAGAGCCTGCTTGGGATTCTCTCTCTCTCTCTCTCTCTCTCTCTCTCAATCTCTCTCTCTCTCTCTCTGCCTCTTCCCCACTTGCACCGTCTCTGTCTCTCTCAAAATAAACAAACTTTAAAAAAGCCAAGAACTTTAAAAAAATAAGTGAATCCTAAAAAACCAAAATGGATAGAATTCTTTTGCTAAATTTCTAGCTCTTAGAGAATAAGATTCTATAAGAAAATGTGATGAGAACAGGAAGCACTGAAGACGTAGAACCTCCAGGCTGGGGAAAGTCTCATCTGGAATTGTTTTTGGCTTCCTTGAAATAATAAAGCTTAACAATATAACACGATACGGTTTCACTAGGAGCGTCCAAGAAAAACTTGGTTTCCTTCGTGATCACAGAGACTAGGTGCTATGAAAAAATCCCGTTAACAAGCGTGTACCTCCAGGCCAGCAACTGGAGTTACTCAGAAGCCTTGTGGAACCTCGCTCATTGTTTCCAGGCATTCCGGGGAGCTCCTCCAAGCCATTCGTGTGAATGCCGTCTATTCACCCAAATCTGAGACACCTCTGTGTGGCCTTACAGAATTTGCTGCATTGACAGTTGAGATCCTTAACCTCTTTGTGGGCTCTAGCCTAAGCGACTTAACATTTCTCGCATAACTTCTGATGGCTCCCGCCAAATAGCGACGGGGAGCGTTTTCCACTCGTGCAGAACTTCTCCGATGTTCAGTTCTCGTCTGTGAAAGACTCTGTTTCTAAGCAGATTGGACAAACAAAACGAAACACAGATGCCCAGCTAATGATACGTGCTAGTGTATCCCAACCACGCCGGCAGAAAGAATGGCGAGCGTAGAAACGAAAGCGCACCCGAAGGCACTGTGGCGCACGGCTGTCCCACCGTGGGTGACGTCGTGCTTCGAGGCTGCCCGACTCTCTGCGGGGCGCCCCCGGGGCCTCTCTCGCAAACCCCCGGGGAGGGAGAGGTGGAGAGACCGACCCACTGAGACTTGCACTTGGCTGTGTGCAGCAAAATCTGTTCAGAAAAGCAGATACACTTTAGAGGCTGGAATGAAGAACACGTAGGCTCCAGCAGAGGTTCGTGCCAGCGGCATGTGCAGGGGGAAGGGGCTGGAGGGATTGCCTGAGCTTCCAAAGTAAAGGAACCATCAAAAGCTCTTCTCCAATAGAACCTGTGGTCGCTCTGCTTCTGTGTCTTTCATCCGGCTGGATGCGAGCCGGTGCTCCGGTTTGCTTCTGTCGGTTGCCCTTGAGACTCAGGACCCATACGGAGGCAGGGGGTTCTTTCTCCCCGCTGGTTTTCATGATGAGGGGCCAGGCTCCGGTTTGATCGGGTGTTAGGCCTGCTTTGCAGAGGCGCCGGGAGGGTCTGAGTGCGAGGGGACATTGGAGCTGTCCGCGCTCTTTGCTTAAAATTCAGTTTAACAGCAGTGAGCCTCTTCCCTCCTCAAGAAAGACTGTGCTGAGCGGCAGGAGTTAAGGAGACGGGTGAGGACACAGTTCTGTATCTCAGAGAGCCGGTGCGTCCCTCACAGGGCCTTCCTCACGTGCGCCCTGCACACGCACCCACCTCCCGACAGCTCTGGGGTCACCTGGCATTCCAGGAGGTGGAGCCCAGGGCAGTTTGGAGTAAAAGGTCAGAGAGGCTTCAAGAAACAGACGGGCTGTGCCAGCGATGTGCCCCGAAGAGGGTGTTTTTGAACATCCAAAGAGACAAGGAGGAACAGAAGCACAGAGACGTGAAAACACCAAGTGTGTTGCGGGGACGGGAAGAGGTTGTGTCTGGGATACAAGCGGAGGAGTCAAGGTCAGGGCAGGCAGGGCCGACAATGCCCCCTGGAGCTTCTAGTCCACTGGCGGGGAGCGCGGGGCCCTGAAGGTCAGCGCGCGCGAGGCTGTGGCTTCGAGGAGGGGCCGCCCGGCCGGGGCCCTGGACGAGGCTGGGTGGGTGCCCAGATTCAGGAGACACTGCCCAGAGTTCCATCCGGAGCCCCCCTCTGGTTCATGTTCAGGTCTAGAAACCTGACAGCTGTTGAAGAGAGAAAGTGACAGCCGTCTTCCCAGCTGTCAGGTGACATCTGTACTTGAGACGCAGCCAGTAGAACCGAAACACAACGCTCTTGAAGATGCACGAGTGGGCAGCCAAGGATAACCGCTGTCCCCTTCTTTCGCCCTAGAATAACCCCAGCAATAAACTGGTGAGCACCAGCAACACGGTGACAGCCGCCCACATCAAGAAGTTCACGTTTGTCTGCATGGCCTTGTCGCTCACGGTAAGGAGACCGATACCACCCCCTCTGGTGGTGTTTGTGGAAAGGGGAAATGGCCGTTTTAAAGGGAGACGGCTCGTATTCCACACTGTGATGTTATAATTAATCAGCCTCTTTAAATTAACAGCCTCTTTAAAACATCTTTGTCCCAAAATATGAGCAGCAGTTATTTAGGAAGTTTGTTGAATATAGGAAGAAGGGCTAGACTTCTGGCATTTCCAGAGACTTCTAAACATGCTGACGACGGGCAAACTCTGCCTTGCGTTTTAATCATACTCTTGTCCTACTGAATGACTTCGGGCCCATTTTTAAACATCCAGAGTCAACTGCATAAACACCCCCGTCCCTCTTCCAAATCTAATTGGTGGTATTCCAGTCACCCCGTGTAAAAAGTCCTTTCCTAATTACGCTTACAGTGCTGCTATGTCCTATCTGTTTACTCCTCATTCGACACATACGTATCAAGCACCTACTGGGTCCCAAGCCCAGTGCCATTTTTGAGGATCCAGCTGTGGACAGGTGTGGATAACACTGTGCACTGTGCACAGCCTAAATAAGCAATACACATCCTTCCTTTATCCACTGCCATGTGTAATTTAAGTGTAGAAGATACTGTTCAAAAAACATGGACATATGTACTCTGTCACCCAAAGCACAGGGTATATAATTAAGATTGATTTTAGTAGCAAAAAAAAAAAAAAAAAGAACATTTATAACCAAACTTCCATTGTAGACTGTGCCCTTTGAGTTCTAAAGAGGGGGATGAGAAGGAGGTGAAGAGAAATGTGGAGCTTTTGAACTCAGTTCAGTTTTCTTTGTTTGTTGTCGTGACTACACATTTCCTATTAAGTCCTATAGAAATTCTCCACTTATAAAGTACAATATACGTATGTTCCAGAAATGCCAGGGTTATGCAGCTCTCATCATTGGTGACTGGTGATGAGGACCTAAGGCAGAGGGTTGGTTACCCTGATGAGGAGCACACGGTAACTTTAGCCCCTCTAACTGTTATCAGAGGGATTATTTGGCTTGATGAACCTTAAAATCAAGCCCTAAAACACGTGTTTTAAACCTCCAATGGAGGGGCACCTGGGTGGTTCAGTCGGTTAAGCATCCGACTTCAGCTCAGGTCATGATCTCATAGTTCGTGAGTTTGAGCCCTGTATCAGGCTCTGTGCTGACAGCTCAGAGCCTGGAGTCTGCTTTGGATTCTGTGTCTCCCTCTGTGCCCCTCCCCTGCTCATTCTCTGTCTCTGTCTCTGTCTCTCTCTCTCTCAGAAATTAATAAACATTAAAAAAAATTTTTTTAACCTTCAGTGGAGGGACGCCTGGGTGGCTCAGTCAGCTAAACATCTACCTCTTGATTTCAGCTCAGGTCATGATCTCAAGGTTCTCGAGTTTGAGTTTCTCATTGGGCTCTGTGCTGAAGTTCAGAGCCCGCTTGGAATTCTCCTCTCCCTCTCTGTGTCTCTCTTTCTTTCAAAATAAATAAACTTCAAAAAAAAAAAGATTCTTTAAGAAAAACCTTCTATGGACACTCTTCCAAAGCCCACAGCTTAATATTTGATCCATTGATCTAACACTTGAATAGATCATAACAAGGGCAACACGAGACAAAGAGCCTGTCCCATCATGCATCATGACCTTGTGTCCTCAGCCGCCCCTTCACCCCAACCCCCCTCTCCTGCCAGTTCATCCCTCATGAAAGTGGGGGTGTGGGGGGGGACAGGGGTGTTGGAAACATTTTCCAGTACCACCTCACCAAGGAGGAATTTCTGATAGCTCGCCTGTTTCGTCGGGACAAGTTACCCCAGGCAACCCTGCTACCCTAATTGCGTTATTACTCTATGGTGTGCAGGTTTTTCCATAGTTCCCTAAAATGTTAGGAAAACAGTGAGCAACCTTGAGACTGCTTAAAAGAGCATTTGAGAAAAAGCAGAGGGAAGGTTTCTATTCCAGGAACAGACCTCAGCTCTTGGAGGCTATGTGAAATGATTGGAAGTCAAAAGTTGAGTCGAATCGGACGCCAGGTTCTGTGACTTGGACCTCATCCCTCCCTGAAAGCTAGAAACGTTGGGTTGTCACTGGCTCTATAGTCCGAAGTCCGCTCTCCCCTCTCTCCTGTCACTCCATTAAACGTCTACCCCCAGCTACAGTGGGGTCTGACGGAGAACTTTGCCAGACTGGACGGATGGAAGGCTGCTCCTTCTCTCTTCCAGTGCATGTGCAGTAATCTGCACCGCTAAGTCAAGTGCGGCTGGTTTATTTTGACATGGTAATGATCTAGGAAAATGCTTTGATTACTCATATAAAGGTTGGTTGTTTTTTTTTTTGTTCCATTTAATTATTCCTATGCTATCCTCTAACTGGAAGTATCTCAGGGTAGATTTTCACAGAAATTCAGAGCCCTTCATTGGGAAGAAACTTGGAGATGAGCTAGTCAAAACCCGTAACTTCTTAGAAAAGGAAAGGACTCCGAGAGGATAAATGACTCGCAAAAGCACCTGTAATAGAACCATCTAGAAGCCAGCCTTTCAGGCCCACTCTCCAAACCCTGCCGCGTCCAGCGAGTCAGAACAGCTGTCTGGTCCGGAGGCTCCAGATGTGGGTGCCATGCTTAAAACGGTGGTTTCTTCAACACTACAAACAATAGTATCTGAGTTTGCAGCTGATGAAGCGTCTCATACATTATCCTTACAGCCATTCGGTCAGTCCAACATCTTGGCCACAGGAATCATCTTTAGAAGACATGGTGAACAACTAAGCGATTTTTTTTTTAATTTAAGTATAATTTACACACTGTGTTACCTTAGTTTCAACTATAGGGGTTTGGTTTTGGTTTTTCTTTCCTAAGTGTTAAGCTGCCACATTAACGTATACATTCCTTTCTGTAGCACTTTCCATCTTCAGTCTTTACATCTGTTGTTCCCTGTTGGCTCTGCAGTGCCCAAGTCAGGGTCTGTGACGTGACCACCTTCTGTCCTCAGGACCGAGTATCCTGTCTGACACAGAAGGTGCACCATGAACGGTTAATAATACATCTATTGATTAAGACTTAACCACGAGTCAGAAAGGTACTGATGGCACTCATCCCTGGTGAGCTAGTCTCTTTGCTTATACTCAGTTCACCCACCTTTTATTTTTTTTAATGTTTATTTATTTTGAGAGAGAAAGAGAGCACAGTGGGAGAGGGGCAGAGAGAGGGAGGGAGAGAGTCCCAAGCAGGCTCCACACTGTCAGCGCAGAGCCCACTGTGGGGCTCAGTCCCACCAACCGTGGCAACCCTGAGATCATAACCCGAGCTGAAATCCAGAGTCAGAAGCTTAGCCAGCAGAGCCACCCAGGTGCCCTGAGTTTATCTAACTTTTTAAAAAATCTTTTTTGATGTTTATTTACTTTTGAGAGACAGACCGAGGCACGAGTAGGGGGAGGGTCAGAGAGAGAGAGGGAGACACAGAATCTGAAACAGGCTCCACACTCCGAGCTGTCAGCATGGAGCCCAACGCAGGATTCGAACTCATGGACCGTGAGATCGTGACCTGAGCTGAAGTCAGATGCTTAACCAACTGAGCCACCCAGGTGCCTGAAGTTTAACCAACTTTTAAAGCTTTGTTTAAGAGGCCCTTTACTCTCGAGCCTGGTTTTGTTTTTTTAATTTTAAAACTTCTTAGTGTCTGGGCACCTGGGTGGCTCAGGTGGTAAAGCACCTGACTTCAGCTCAGGTCATGAATCACAGTTCATGAGTTCAAGCCCTGTTTTGGGCTTTGTGCTCACAGCCCAGAGCCTGCTTTGTATTCTCTGTCTCCCTCTCTCTCTACCCCTCCCCGCCTCTCTTTCTCTCTCTCTCTGTCTCTCTCTTTCCCTCTCTCCCTCTCTCAAAATAGAAAAATAAACTTAAAAAAACAGAGAACTTCTTGGTGTCAGGAACTTCACATAGCAGCGGTCACTGGAGCACTCAAGAGCAGCACACATAGTGTTTATTCCCCTGGATCAGATCACGTCCAAACTCCGAGCTTTCAGGCGGCTCCACAGCCTTACAGCCTCTGTGCATCACCTAGAACTAGCGCCCTTTCTGGAACTCCGCTTCTGTGGGCACGCTGGCTCTTCTCATGGGGTCCTCGAGAAGAGCTGGCCCCACAGATTCTACAGACAGTCAGTGACCCAGGGATGCTGACCGCTTTTCAAAAGCAAATGTGTAATCATCTAAAACAAAAATCCATCTCTGCATCAGAATGGACTCACTCTCCAGGCCCTGATGTTTAGGGTTCAGCATCTACTTTTCCTGTGAAAAATATGGCTGTGTCACTTTTTTTTAAAAATTGTTTTAATGTTTATTCATTTTTGAGAGAGAGAGAGAGAGAGAGAGAGAGACAGCATGAGCAAGGAGGGGCAGAGAGAGAGGGAGACACAGACTCCAAAGCAGGCTCCAGGCTCTGAGCTGTCAGCACACAGCCCGATGCGGGGCTCATATCTGCAAAATGCGAGATCGTGACCTGAGCTGAAGTCAGACGCTTCACCGACCGAGCCCCCCAGACACCCCCCAGCTGTGTCACTTTTGACACATGATAAGAGACTACTAGTTCAGCATGCTGCCATGTACATGTATATTCATTCCCTGGTGTAGACTTTGAATTTAAATGCAGAGTAGCTGTCCTTCTCCAAAAGCTGGTTCTTCCTCATGCTCGTCTCCTGGAGTTCTCCTTCAAGAAAGGCAGCAAGTCCCCGTGAAGACGGACTGGGGAGGTGGGTCAAGTCGAAAAGTGGAAATATTCTTCTGTTAGCATCTTCCTTTTACTCCTTCAGGGTTGTCTTGGGGAAGGAGCGCTGAGCGGTGTCATTTGAGGGGAGTCAGGTGAGGAAAGGGGGAGCTTGAGTCTATCCAAAAGCTTAGCTTCAAAATGGTAGAACTGTCAGATGAAGAGCAACCCCCTCAGTAGCAGCCAAGGGGACAGACATAATACCAACCAGCATTGGTGGCTGGTCTGCAAGGTGACTGCGGTGTTTGGGGTAAAGGATCACACGGTTCGAAAACATACAGCATGTAAATCGATTTGGAAGCCCAGCTTCGAATGGCGTGCTGCGTGGTGAAAGCGTGCAGTGTGGGGGCCCCGCAGGGGAGGGGACGCGGCACACCAGCGATCGGAGCGACGCAGGAGGCAGGGCCACGAACAGCGAGCCTGCAGCTGGTGCCGGGGTCAGAAGCGCACGGCCCGGTGTGCCCTGAACCTTGTGGTGGAGCCGTGAGTGTCCGCAGCTTCTTCGAGTGGGCGCACGGTGGGAATTACGGCGTCCTGACAGGCTGTGTTTGTCTAGCAGAGAAGCATGGGAAACACGGGCCGAGGGTGGTGGCGAGGAGCTCGCAGTGAGGGAGCGGCCACGGCACCCCTTCCTCCTGGGGAAAGGCACTGGTGATGCTAAACGTACGGAAACTTGGCCTCTGGAAGCCCCTCCAGGTTTATCATGATTCCTTCCTGAATGCTAGATTTGGGGGTCAGAAAGAAAGCACTAGCCAGGGTATGATGTGTCTTCTCAACAGTCCTTCCGAGGAGGAAGAGGTGTCCCGAAGCCAGTGTCTATGTTGACTTCACAATAGCATTTTAAGAACACTAGGTTTTTGCCTGAGCTCCTTTCTGCTCTGGTTCTGGGGGGCTGGTGCCAAGAAGGCGTCCTCTCTGCTGCAAGAGAGCTAGAGAGGAATCCATGTAGAGCACAGGCTTGGCCACTGCCAAGGCCTCCCCAACCCCCCTTGTACAAAATGGAAATGGGCGTCCATCCAGATGGATCTTGGCAGGCAGAACTAGCCGGGCACTTTTGTGCAGTGAACAACCTTCACAGTCATACCCAGCAGCCCCGGGTTGCTGAACCCAGAGACAGTCCGGAGGGGAAAATGGGGGAGTGCAGCTCAGAAGAAGGGGGAGAGACGATGGGTCAGGAAAAGAACGGAGTGGTTGAGAGTCCAGGAAACGTGGAGCAGAGGCAGAGGTGAGGACACAGACCTCCCTCACCTTCAATAGATGGAGGCTGCTTGGTGGTGATGGTGGAGATGGTGGGGGGTGGGGGGTGTGCGTGCGTGCGTGTGTGTGTGTGTGTGTGTGTGTGTGTTGCTGTCACTTAAGGCAGAGAGAGGAGAGAGCCACCAGTGTGCCGGCTGACCACACCACCGCGCACAGTTGAGTACCACGCGGGTCTGAGGCCAGTGGGCATTACTACTGAAGCATAAGGTTCTTTTTCAAAAAGTTAAAATACGTTTTCACTCTGAATCCTCCGAGCTTTGCTTTCTGATGCCAGTGGGCGGTAAAAAGGGGAGGTGTGAATCTGCACTCAACCCCGAACTTTCTATTCTGAGTGCTGTGGCTTCCATTATGTCCACCAGCAATTCCTCTATTGAAGTCCTAACCTCCAGTATCCCCGAATGTGGTCTTGTTGGGAAACAGGGTGGCGATGAGGCCCTGCTGGGCGAGTGAGGTGGGCCCCTAAGCCCGTATGATCGCTGCTCTTACCAGAGGGCAAACCCAGACACTGACAAAGCCAGGAGCCTGCCATGCGGTGCTGGCGGAAGCCAGGCGGGGCCTAGGGGGGACCTGCCGCAGAGCTTGCGAGGGGGCGCAGCCCTGTCCACACCTGACCCTGGACTCCAGGACCGTGAGGCGGGAACCTTGGGTTGTGCTAAGCCACCCGGTTTGGGGTACCTTGCTATGGCGGCCCTAGAAAACTTGTACACTGACGTGGTCATTGAAGGCCACGTGGATTGATTAGCCAAATGTAACTATTCAACTACCTGTTTTCTTTTTAAATTCTCTACTTCCTGTTTGTGTAAGCATCTCTATTATGTCCAGATTCTCCACGTAAGAATCAGAATAGAGGATTTGCTTAGAAGTACTTTTCATGGGTGCAGCACTGTCTCCAGATTTCTGTGATTAATTATATCTTTGCCGACGTGGTTTTGGGGGGCTTTTTTAGGGAGTGGTGTTGACCTCACGGCGTCAGCAGTGTTAGATTTAGGTTCCTTTGCATTTTGGCTTTGCGCTGCTGTCCACTAATCGAATAATCCAGTACATCTGACCCAGGCCCTTGAACAAGCCACTGAAAAGCCTAAACACATTCCCAACGTCCAGAGAAGGGATTAAGTTGCTAGTGTTTTATGCTAGTTGTATTTCTTCTTCCAAATTGTCTCAGAACCTCAATACTTCTGCTTCTTCCCACTCGGACCTTATAAATGGTATCTGATTTGGCACAGAGTTATAAAGATGACTAGTTTCAGTCTAGCATGTCTGTACACATCCGTGTTCTACAAAGGGACACCGGATTCTCCCCGGGGGCCGCCGGAGCGTCCCGATTGGCCCGCGGACCCCGCAGGTGCACGGTTCGCTGCTGACCTCCACATCTCAGGTGCGGCTCCCAGGCTCCCAGAGGCTCTTCTGGTGCCAGAGCAGGTTTATCAGAGTTAGGGGACAGTGCTGTTCCAGCGATGGCAAAGGAAGCCGGCCAGGATGCATTCACAGACTTCCAGGAACTCCATTTGATGCCTGTGCCTCTTTTCTTAGTTGTTTCTATTAGTCTCCGCTTAAAGACAGAACCAGTGTGGGGAGCAGCTTTCTCCTTACGGGGTGGGCACGTTACAGCTTGTAGAACCGAAACATCGCTTGATCACACACGTAGGCAGGACCCTCGCGACAGCAGTTCACAGTAAGGCATGTGGACAGAACAAGGCTGATGTCCGTGGCTTGTCCGTTTTCTGACTTCAGCCTGTGCTCGCGCTCTCCCAGGGGCTTGGGGCTCTGAACGTGAGCGTGTCCCTGGTAGCCTGAGACTCTCAATGTCCTGTAGGATTTACACAGATACGATAGGTAGGGGGTCAGCAAAGCCCACGTAAAATATCTCCGCGATCTCAAAGAGCACCACCGTCAAGCAGTGTGTGAGATGTGCACAGCGAGAACAGGAAACACCAGTTGCTACGTTAAATGGTCATTCTGTGTGTTTGACGCAGCCAGAGACCGTTGGACCCAGCAACAGAAGAGAACAGTCAGAAACCACTCAAGTCACAGACATATCTCACTGGTTGGCCTCTCCCAGCTCTTAGGTGGCCCCTGTACCTATAGGTGGGCTTAGAACGTGACCTGGAAAGCAAAGTCGCTTTTAGCTAATGATATATGACCTTTGCTCAAAACGTTATTTTCTCTTAAAGGGGTTATTACTGCAGTTTCCGCTCGGAGTCCAGCACAGTGACTGAATTGCGCCACGAGATTATTCTGAGGGTTCTTTCATACTTGCCTTCTGAGCCCAGGTCTCCACTTAAGAGCCACGGTGTGACGCTGAGAAAAGGCACACGTGGCAGTGACTCGTGCCTGGGAAAGCTGCTCACCGTGAAGCGGGTGCCGCACGGTTTGCGAGGGTCCGTCTTTGACCCTCCATGAGAGATGGCTCTTGACCGGTGTGGCTTGAAGAGTGAATTGGGCCAAAACAAAGCAAAAACAAGACAGCCAGTACCTCTGAACTGGAAAGGGGCTCAGAGGCAGGGCTACACGTCCTCGCACTGAACGGCCCTGGGGCCAAGGGAGAAGGAGTCACCCTCAGGCTTGAAGTCAGTGCGTCGGAGCATCGTGTTTAGGGCTGTGGCCCTGAGTTCCTGGGGCCTGGTGTCTGATCCCGGCTCTTCCGCACACCAGCCGGGTGGCTTTGGAAAGGTCATCTAAAACTAAGCCTCCTTTGGGGCGCCTGGGTGGCTTAGTCGGTTAAGCGTCCTACTTTCACTCAGGTCATGATCTCGCGGTTCGTGGGTTCGAGCCCCGCTTCGGGCTCTGTGCTGACTGCCAGCTCGGAGCCTGGAGCCTGTTTCAGTCTGTGACTGCCTCTCTCTCTGACCCTCCCCTGGTCACGCTGTCTCTCTCTCTCTCTCCTAGAAATAAATAAAACATAAAAAAAAAAATTAAAACTAAGCCTCCTTCCCTAGCTGTCAGATGGACATGATAAGAATACCCTCTGTCTAAGACTCGGAAGGGTAGGCCAGGCACGCTGTAAGCGAAGAATGCCAGTTCTCACGATCAGGAATCCCCCAAACACACGGATTCCAAGCGAAGACAACATGGCTGTGTGTGTAAACAAACGGCTATTGGTACATTGGATGCCAGTGAATTTTTCTAATCTGTGAATCTTTCTACACACATCCTTCCAAATTTCTGTGGGATTTTTTTTTAATATATGTTGAAAAAATCGGTGTCTTGATAGATGTATACATACCTTCTCCAGGAGGACCTGACGCATACACAAGACGTATAATACGTGCACCAGTTTTCTCCCCGAGGCTTGGGAAAGCCCTTCGGATGTCCCGTCGCACCTTTCTGTCTGTAGCTTCCAGGGCCAAATGCAGACCGTGCTCCCTCCAACTGTCAGCGGTCTTGCTAACTCAGAAACTTCAGTTACCCACACTCCGCCGTGAGCACAGGAAAGGAAATCCGTGTTTTTCATCTTCTGACCCAGAAAGTCCGGTGTATTTGTAGACGCCAACCAAATGTTAGAAATGCCAGTAGGGAAAATTTTTTAAGCCACACGTGTGTGCACTGCAGAAATTCTCTAAAGCCTGAGCTCTAGAATGATGCTTAGCTGGTGGGCACAGCTCCACAGACGGAGAGCACATGCGTGTTTACTCAGGCAGCCCTTCAACAGATGCTCGAGCCCTTGCTGCATAGCGGGCTCGGAGGCCATCACAGTGAGACAAGCACACAAAGTCGCTTTTTTCTGTGGGATTTATCATCCCCAAGCGAAGACAGGCAATAACCATATGCTGTGCTGTTGGGCTGCGTGTTTGTTTGTTTCCAGTGGCGGCTGTAAGAAAATTGCCATGAAGCTGATGGCTTAAGAACAACAGAAATGTGTTCTTTCGTGGTTCTAGAGGCCAGAAGTCGAAATTCGGTGGACGGGGCTGCAGCCGAGGTGTTCGCAGGCCTCGCCCCCTCGCGTGGCTTCACAGAACCGTCCCTTGCTTCTTGCAGCTCCTGGTGGCTGCCACGGTCCTCGGCCACCACACACCGTCTCTGTCTGTCTTCATAGCACCACCTCCTCTCTGTGCCTGTGTGGCTCTCACACCATGAGGACACTTTGATGGTCTTCAGGGCCCACCCGGACCTCCCCAGATAATCGTATCTCACCATCCTTAATTTAATCATACCAGTTACTATATACAGTGATAGTACTTCCGTCTTTTGGGATTTGGGCATGAGTAGACTTTGGGTGGCCATTATGCAGCCCGCTGCGGCTACTCACAGATGCTTGGGAAGAAAATAAGAGGGAAGAGGGTGACGGAGATGCCACTTTGGACCGGCGGTCAGGGAAGGCCCCCTCCAAGGGAACGCATTTACACGTAGGCAGGTGCTGTTTCCCTCCCCTTTTCGGATTTTTGGGGGCAATTTCTGTTCCATTCTCCTTTCCAAATTTCTAGTACTATTCGATCTGACTCACCACTCTTTCACAAATTTTGAAGTCTGTCTTCTTTGATGCGTTGACTTTTTTTTTTTTTTTAATTTCCCGGCGACTGCAGGAGAACACAGTCACCCTGTCCCACGCGAGCTGTCTCCTTCTCCTCGCAGGCCAGAAGCCCATCAAAGAGGCTGTTCTTCATCTTGGTCCTCAGCCTCCTGAGATAAGCCTTGTCTGGGAGGGATTAGCTTGGAGGCTAGGGAGACAAGTGATTAAGGGAGCATTCTGTGGAAATCAGGCATGGGATTGCAACACAACTGGATGCTTCCAGAGCCCAGAGTCTGGAGTCCAGAGTCCGGAGTCCGGTAGGAAAATATGTGCCATCAAGGGGCAGAGGCCGCTGCAGAATGCAAGGTGAGGGTATTTGGTATTTAAAGCATTTTAACTCTAAAGCTTCAGAGCTTCAGGCCTCCGGGGACCCTCCCAGGAAGGAAGGAAAGCCAGAAGCAGCAGCATCAGAGAAGGACGCAGCCAGAAAACTCCGTGTCAGGTTATTTTCTCTGAGATATACTGAGATAATCCCTTTCGGTGAGGTTCAGATAATCCTGAAATAACTTTTTATGCTGTTTTCACTGCATAAGTCCCCAGGAAGCCCAAATCCCAAAGCTAGCAACGGGAACTGCACTCCGCCTCCCCGCCCTCCGCCCTGCATTCGCAGCCCCCTCTGCAAGACCGGGGGCTGGCCCCGTCAGTACTTAGAGCGTCCCGAATCCCGGCCAGCACCCAGGCCCCGGCCACTTGCGCTCTCGGGGTCTAAGGTGCTGCTGGAAGAGTAAGTAGAGTCTCGGATGGAAAACGCCCTGTCTGCAAGTTGTCGACATCTCCGCGACCTGCACTGCCTGCTGCAGCCTCAGTTTCCCCAGCCAGGAGCCTTTTTGCATTATTCAAGGGCCGGTTTTGCATGGTGGGATCAGAATGAGCCCTGTACTCTCATTTCCATCCACCATCCTCGCATTCAGACGGGGCGGCGTGCCCCTCCCCCCTCGTGCTGCTCTGTGGGGTGACCTAGCGCATCACCCCAGAAGCATCGAGAATTCCCACTTCTGAATGCGCCCCGCTCAGGGCTGCCTCCCAGGAGAGCCTGTTAGTCCTGAAGCCCTCAGCTGTGTTCTAGAAAGCTGTAGAATCCAAGCTGGTCAATAGTAAAAGGCGCCATTCCACAGACTGCGTCCAGTCGGCCCCGTTTCCAGAGTTTGGCTCATGCGAGTGACCCAGTCTCACCTCCCGCTGCTGACCTTGCCCAGGGGCTGTCACCCGGCCATCGGGGCAGCGGACACTGCAAGCCTTATTCCGGCCACGGTACCATGCTGACCCCGCGTCTCCAACAAGGACAGCCTGTTTGTGGCCGCCCCACCCCCGCGCCTGGCCACTGCCTGCTCATTGTTCACATTATTCGGGAGAAGAAAATGGCCCTCTTGTGCATGGGGAGGACAAAAAGCACCAAAGGTAGACACACTGAATTCAGAACTCGCTCACTTGGCGCCACTCGGAGTGTCCGTGGAGGGTGTGCCGATGGAAAGCTCTTAGTGCGTCGTTAGCGCCTTGGTGCGTCTGCTTTTTAAGTAAGTCAGTCATCATGCCTTGCAGACACGTGGGCTCCTTGGTTTGCTTGGGGGAACTCGGAGGAGACTAAAATTAGTCCCCAGAACTCCACCTAAGCCCTCATAATAAAATGACAGTATAAAAAGATTTTTCAAGGACGCCTGGGTGGCTCGGTCGGTTCAGCATCAACTCTCGGTTTCCGGTCAGGTCATGATCTCGTGGTTTTGTGAGTTCAGGCCCCAGGTTGGGCTCAGCACTGAGTGTGGAGCCTGCTTGGGATTCTCTCTCTCTCTCTCTCTCTCTCTCTCTCCCTCTCTCTCTCTCTCTCTCCCCACCCCCCCTTCCCCTGCTGACACTATCTCTGTCTCAAAATAAATTTAAAAAATTTTTTCAGTCGCAGTAAAATCCACCTACTATAAAACTTAGCATCTTAACCATTCATAAAGTTCAGACTTTTAAGGTTTCAAGGTTTTCAGCCATTTTTCAAGTTTTAGGCGTCAGAGTTCAGTGCATCCACTTGTGCTCCTGTCCCCACCATCTGTCTCCAGATCTCTTCCACCTGCAAACCTGAAACTCTGCAGCCATCAAACAACACCCCTCCCACGCCCCCTGTCCCCAGCCCTGAGCAGGTTTCAGTTTGACTGTTAGCCGTCAACGGAAAGTTAAGGCTAGAAGCCGGGTTTGGAACTTCCTAAATACTCTTCAAGTCGGGTAAGAACAGGAGAGCATGAGGCGTTGTGCAGCCGGAAGCAGCGCCCTCTGCAGGCTTGGTGCACGGCGCCCCCTGCTGGTGGGACTGTGTGGCTTCTGCCTTGCTGAGAATGCAGTCTTTGCTCGCAAAGCGTTGAGTGCTCCGACCAGGTGTATCTGGCGGTTTCATTCAGTCTAAGTGACAGCAGGGATGATTTAGTTCTCGCGCTCTTTTAAAAACTGACCGTAAAACCTCCGTCGGAGAAATGTGAACTTTTTCCCGCGGCGGTGAGTGGTGCGTCTGCTCCCTTAGGGAGGTGCTCCGGGTAAGATGTGTCACAGCAAGTGGGACTGTCAGCAAGCCACACTGGGACTATCAGGGACGACAGAAACACTCTGTGATGTGTTTTGCCAGCTCCCCAGCTGCACGGAAAACCCAGCTGTGTTTCTCTGTGTCACAGGTGCGGTGTACGCCATCTGTTTCTCCCGAACTTTCTGCCTGCCCGACCTTCCATAAACGGCACGCCGCGTCTCCTTGCTGAGTCTTACTGTAATGCTCGTGACCATTCCCCCCCCATGACTGTCCTCTCCACGGAGGCGTCCCCTCCCTCTGCCCTGTCCTCTGCTGCCCCCTCTGTGTCAGAGGATGGTCAGCGCCAGCCCACAGGACGGCAGCCCTGGTCCCTGTGGTGATTCCTCCAGGCTTGCTCTCTGTCACCCTCTTTTAAAATGTTTTTAATGTTTATTATTTTTGAGAGAGAGAGACTGAGAACAAGCAGGGGAGGGGCAGAGACAGAGGGAGACACAGAATCCAGAGCAGCCTCCAGGCTCTGAGCTGCCAGCACAGAGCCCGGCTCTTGAACTCACAGACCGCGAGATCATGACCTGAGCTGAAGTCAGCCGCTTAACCGAGGGAGCCGCCCGGGCGCCCCTCCCTGTCACCCTCTTTAATGCTGATGTCCAGAAATGGGGCTCCTTGGCCGTTTTCACACAGTATGTCTTGCTTTAGGCATTTCCAGTCTAGCAAAATGGCATATTTCTTTTTCTTCAGAGCCGGACTCACCCTGGTTCTAAGAGGCATCTTGATGGGAAGCTGGGTCATGAACTGGTTCGCACTGCGAAGGCTCTTGTAATGACCATGTGTGTGGCCCAGGTGGCAGCCAGCAGGTGGGAGTGAGAAACTGGACCCGACGGGCTAGACGGGCATGCGGAGCGCACCCGGGCTCCAGGCTCATGTGGGCTAATCCTCATTCACGTCCCACGGCATCCCTGCCTCTTCCTTCCTCACCTCTGTCTCTCAGCACTCCCCTTTAATAGTAACTGCAAATCGATCCTTCCTCCGCTCCCCCTGGCCCATGGCCGACTCCCCTGAACTGTCACCGTAGTCCCCCGACTCTGCTCTTCCTCCCCATCCCCAGTCGGTCCTCACACAGCATCAGAGAGCAGAGGGCCTGTCAGCACAGTAGTCTGACCGTACCACCCACCCCCACCCCCGGAGCATGGCCCGGCGCCATGACCATGACCCACAAAACATCTGGTGAACTCCCCACCCCACCCCGCTGCCGTGTGCACACAGCCAACTCCATTTGATGCTGAGAATCAAAAGACCCAGTGATGTTCCTTAGGCCTCCATCAGCTCTCACTGAAAACTCAGGCAAGATAGGCACGCGTTACCGTGATAGCGTCCCACTGTTTCTGACAGTGCGTCTCCGTCCCCAAGTAAATCGAATCAGTGTCAGTGTGCCTTCCGAATGGGGTGACCCTGGATGCTGCTTCCCGGGACACCGGTTATGAAAACCGAGTTGTCAGCCACCTTGTGACAGATGCCCTCCCTCTTAATCAGGACCTCTCCCGTCCCTGTCACGAGCACACATTGACTAGATCTGTGAAGACAGATACAGGGGTCCTTTGAGTGCTTAAACGTTCTTCTGACAAAAAAGAACACGGGTCCGTTGTGGAAAACAGGGAAAAGTACAAAGAGGAAAATAAAATCAATTTTAATCTTAACCACCGATGGAGGACTCCACTATTACCATTTTATTGAGGTCCCAGGAAACCTTTCAGGATGATGATAGCTAAGACCGATCGATCACATTGACCATGCCACGTACTGACAGGGCAGTTAGTGCATGTCGCAGGGCCCCCCAGCCTGGGGCCACAGATGTTCTGGTGGTTTGGTTGCCTGCAGCGTGACAAGGAGCTGGCACCAGATTGTAAATCAGTTTATTCCCCCAGAGCCAAGCCTATCACCACCTCTCTGTATGCGGTATTTCAAGGGTTAACCACTGACTTATCCTCTGGAGACTTAAACCCAATTAAAAGGATATTGACCCTTTCTTTCCAAGTAAAATCTCCAAACGAAAATAATGCCCAGGGCTGACAATTTTAACCAAAAACAGCTGCCTGTATGTTACTTTTTCTAACTGCAGAGGATAAGAATCTCAGACTTACTGCTAATCCTGATTATTCAGGGTAACGAAGACAGCTTTGTGAGTTCCTCAAAAGCCTGGTCAACAGTTTCTGGAAATTAAGCCAAACCCAGAGCTCTTGGCAATGGAGTTCCATGATTTTCTTTGTGGAATGGAATCCCCACAGGATGCGTAGATGTGGCTGCCCCACGGTGGCCGGGTTGGTTTGTTCTCTGAGTTCAGATGCTGACAGAGACAACCGGCTTCTTCAGATCCCAATCCCAAATCCTTGTTCCAGGGCAGGGCAGGGGCCGAGTCGGTGCGTGACAAGGCTTGGGAAGGACGCCCCTTCTGTGGTTCTCCGCACATCGACTCAGACTGTAGCATCATACACCCACGGGTATTATTTCTCTGAGGCTTAGGGCTTCCTTCATCTTCTGTAAATGCTGTCATCCAGTTTGAGGATCTAACATATGGCAGAACTTTGTCATAACTTAGATCATTGTTATTCAGACTTAGAAACAAGAGGTTAAATACTGCCCCCAACACGGAACAGCCACCTACAAGTAAAGCCTTAACAGATTGTCTCTAAGGAAGACGCCTCTAAGGAGCCAAACCATCATTAGAAACCATAACCGTAGCATATATACTGACTGGGAATTTCATGTTATAATTGTGAATAAAAGGGCTGTGGCCCAGGGGCACCTGGGTGGCTCCATCGGTTGAGCATCTGACTCTTGATTTCAGCTCAAGTCATGATCGTGGGGTCATGGGATCAAGCCCCACGTCAGGCTCCTTGCTGAGCATGAAGACTGCTTAAGATTCTCTCTGCCCTTCTCCCCTGTTCTCTCCCTCTCTCTTTCTCTCATAAGATTTTTTTAAAAGGGGGGCTGCAGCCCAATGGTGGTTTGTTTCTAAAGAGGCTAATACAATTAAAGAAAAAGCCAGTAATCTTGAAGGTAGAAGGTTTGCCTGGAGTGGCCTATGGTCTACTAGAGATGAATGTATCTTGAAACACAAATAAGTGTTTCAAAGTTCAAGACAGAAATTTCATAGTCCGTGGCCTGGTCCTTAGAAGAAGAATCAGTCTGTCAAATACAAGAGGTGTGGGTCATGAATCTTCTTTTTAAATATCGTTTAAGCATTAGTTTAAATTCACAGAAGCTTTGTGCAGGTAGCTCCTAGAGCTACCTCTCACTCTGTCTCGCTCTCCTAGGGCTTGTTTGACATAGTCGTGGAGCCAACACGCCCATGGATTCAATTCCACAGTTCATTCCGATTTCACCAGCTTCTTCCTCACTTCCTTCGTGTTCTAGGTCCCATCTGCCTGACCCCCTTACAGTTAGGCTTCTCGTCCCTCAGTCTCCTCTGGTCTGTGAGAGTTTCTCAAACCTTGTTTCTGTGGCCTCGATAGTTCTGAGGAGGAACGCTCACTAGGTATTGTGGGGAACACCCTTCTATTTGGGTTTGTCTGAGGGTTTTCTCTGTTAGACCAGGCTTCTGGGTCTGGGGGAAGGAAGCCGACATAGGTGAGGTGCCATTCTCCTCACATCGTATCAAGAATACATGCTGTCGACATGACTTAATTACCATTGGTGTTGACCTTGACCACCTGGCCAAGATTGTGTTTGCCACGTCCGCACTGTAAGAGTGCTTCACCCCACCTTCTACAACTGCTCTTTAGAAGGAAGTTGCTACGGTCAGCTACAGGAGTAGCAGGTATGGGCCACCTCCCTGAGGCCTCATCCAAATATGTAAATTATTTGGACTTCTGTGTGGGAGATTTATCCTTATTTGTTTATATCGGTATGGACACATAGGTATTTATGGTATCCCATGGGTCATGATTCAAAACTGTATGTCTTTGGCGCTCAAATTGTTCCCAGCGTTGGCTGTTGGGAGCTCTTTCCGCTGAGCGCCTATATTCTTTGACACATTCCTCTAGGGTGATCATCTCATATATTCCCTGCCCTCATCTAAGAATAAGCCACTTTTCTAAGAAGCCTCATTCCTTTTATTGGAGAATAAATAGGAAAACCAAGATCTGGGCACCAGATCTTGAACAACAAGAGTGGGTTGTTCTATTTTGCTGGTTGCTTCCTAATGAGACAATATTGACAGCACACTCTGCAAAAGGAGAAAAAAAAATTCAACCCCACAGCTGCTCCAAGGAGAACAAATCATGTTCGTTGTCAGTAGTTTATTAGGTTTGTGTTCTGGTTTGGAAAAGTCAATGTCATTAGGCTCTGCAAATGTTTGAGGAACAGGACATTGCCATGGTCAGCGGGGAGGGCGTGTTCCTAGGGAAGACTCCTCTGGGTAAACTCATTAGAATAACACTTTCCCTGAAATGTTTTGTTAGGTTAACTTCTGGAGCTTCTTGTTTTCTGAAACATACTGGTTGAATCTGATCTGATTAGTATTCTTAAGGGAAGTTGACCTGCAGGTAGGTAGGCATTGCAGCTTTTAACTATACTTCTAATTTGCACATTTTCCCTTCTGGGCAGTGCAGGTACACAGTCACCTTTTAAGGGACTTGCAGAAAGGCAAGGGGCGTTTTCATACTGGAGCATGGCACAAAGGGCCATATTTAGAAACTTGGGGGGTGGGGGAGTAAGCATCAAGATATGCAAGACTTGTCTTTGAAGGGTTCCCTGGGATTGTCGAAGCCCCAGACCAGACTAACGGCGTTCTTGTTCTAGAAGACCCAGTCTAGGCTCTATGTATGTGGGACTAAAAACTCCGAAGAGGTACCTCCATGGCGGGTGACCTTGACAGGGACGTTTAAGATATGCTTGGCACAGGTAGATAGCAGATGGAGCCCAGAGTGGTCCAGTGGCTCCAAGTAAGTACAGTGGAATTTTAGAAATGGGATATCAAGGGAGGCTCTATTAGAGATCTACCCAACCTTTACATTTTGTTTCCAAGGGACCAGAACTGTGGCCACTCATCCAAGTACTTGATATTTACGTAAGAGTCTCGTGTGACTTGGGCGCACTCACTGCTGCTGTGACCTCCCCACACAGATGGGACTCCCTCCTTCAAAGGTTACTGATCACCTCCTCCAGGGCAGTAAAAGCCTTCCAGGTGAACAGTATCGATGTGGAGAAGCAAGAGAAGAATTACCATACCACACGTTTGCTCATACATCCTCTCTGCCATAGGATCACGCCCTCCTTCTTCCTTGGTTTATTGAAACTTAAGGACCACCTTACAGCGACTTACAAAACACCGAGAGATTGCAACGTGAGGCTTTATCTCACATTCAGATCATCACTGGCTGTAACATAAATACAGTATACCAGTGATTCTCCTGGAAGCTTAAGTTTTTAGGAGAATATGCCCTAGCTATCTCCCTCCAACCATTCAGGAAAACCCAGGAAGGCTTACCCTCCATATGTGCTAAGGCACAAAGCAAGTCCAGAACTTGGGCCAATGCTCACTTGATCTGAATACTTTACAGCTTCACTGTATTGGAAAGTATTCGGAAGGAGAGAGGACCCATCTGTTCATCAGGGAAATGAATTATGTCCCAACCCCAAGCTCGGTGTGGTTTTTAAGTTGTAATTACATGAACTTGCTCCCCATCACCTCCCCAGAGCCTGCCCCACAGCTGGAGGTGTGAATCTCACCATTTCAGGCTGGTGGCTTTGCAGTGGGGAAGGAGGACAGGGACCAGTTGTCCGGGCCACTGGGTAATAAAGTCTTTGAGCTCTAAGTTATGAGAATTAAGGAAGTATTTTCCCCTTCATGTCAAAAATGGGGTGTGAGTACTGGCATTAGGCAATAGGGTAAAGTGGTTGTACATCTGTCATTTTTGAAAACCAATGGAATATTCTTTCCAGATGCTGAAGAACACATGATAAAATAAAAGCTCCATTACATTTATAAGGTGAAACATTTTTATAAAAATCTTCTGGGGTATTTGAGAAAATATTTCAACATGACATAGTTAATGGGACCAGCCTAATTCTGTGAAACTCAATTTACCCAAAGCCTAAGGGATCTTATATTCTGACATTTCAGCATTCTGCTTTTACATGATCGTGATTCATTTTATAATGGATTCACTTTCCTTTTAAAGAAGAATCACTTGCACCTTAAAAAAGGGAGAGAAATATTTGATGGAATTGGCAGGATTTTAGCATTCTCTTCCAAGGTTATATTATTACATCTTTTAATTCAGAGTATAATCGATTATACACACGAGGTTTAAAAAGTCAGTTCTCGGGGCATCTGGGTGGCTCAGTCGGTTAAGCTTCTGACTTCAGCTCAGGTCATGATCTCACACTTGTGGGTTCGAGCCCCAAGTCCAGCTCTGTGCTGACAGCTCAGAGCCTGGAACCTGCTTTGGATTTTGTGTCTCCCTCTCTCTCTGCCCCTTGCCCTCCCTCTCTTATACCTAGAATAAGCGTAACTTAAAATAATTTTTTAAAGCCGGTTCTCTAAAGATTGTTACCAACAGTAGCCGTTCCCCTAGGCTGCCCGCTCCCCGCTTTTCATACTCCCAGACCCCAGGACCCCGCTGCTCTTTAGATGGGTTCTGACTATGGCAAACTCTGACAGCTGAGCTTCTGATTCCCTCCATTTCTTGAAAAAAAATTGTAGGTTTTCCTGGACTTCATCACTGCCCTATTTATAATTTTTCTCAGCTTTCTGTGTATTTGCCACTAATTCATTCGCCCATTTTCCCTTCATTGCAGAAGCCCCGTCATGTGTTCAGACAATGGGGTATCCTCTTCCGAGCAGCTCTGGTGCAGATCACCTGACCTGCGGGCCTGTCTCAACCCTCCCAGGATCTCCCCTTACCCCCTCTCAGGGATTCCCCAGGCCTTTTTTTTCTGAGATCCATCCTGTGTCTTTCTTTTTCTTCATCCATGACTCCCTTGCTTTGGCCCAATGGCTTCTTGAAAAAGTATGCATGGGAAGGAAACTCTTTGAGGCCTTGAACGTATGACGATGTCTTTCTTCCAACACACTTGATTGACAGTTTGGTTCTGAGCTATAGGATACAGACCATCTTCCCTCCTCACTTAATGACCCATGTCTTCTAACTCTTGGTGCTAACTTTCTAGCTGTCTACAGTCTACAGCTGGAAGCTTCTAGAATCTTGTCTCTGCCTCCAGCGTCATTTATACCATAGTGGGTCTTTCTTCATCCACGAAGCTGCATTGTCATGATGAACCCCAGGATGGTCTTAAAAGCCTCATCTTTCGGCTCTCAACTTTCACTGCTCTCTCTTTCTGGAATTTCTATTGTTGGAGTATCCAGCATCCTAGACTAGTCCTTGACTTACATTCTTTAAATCCACTCTCATGTGCTTCCAGTATCTTTGTCCGGCTCCATCTTTGTTGCAGATTTCTTCCACTTTCTCTTACTGTTGTTGTATGAATTTCTTATTTCTGATTTAGTCTTTTTCATTTTCAGAAGTACTTTCTTGTTCTTGGAATGTCTTTTTAAAATAACATTTCCATTTGGTCCTTGTTTCGTGCATGTAGCATCTCCTCCCATCTCTCTGGGAATATCAATGGGGGAAAGCCCCCCCACCTTTCTGTATGTGCACGTGAGCACGCGTGCATTCACACACCTGTCCATCTTTCTGTCTCTCCACATTGTCTCTGTTTCCTCCAACTTTTTTCCCTTTGTTTTAGCCTCTTCAGCTCTGAGGCCTTCCTTGAAGTCTGGTGATCCCTGGCGGTCTCCTCATCCATACGGAGGGGAATCAGAAGCCAGTGGCGGCTGTGTATGAGTAGGGGTGGCCTGTCCCCTGTGTGGGCCTTGCTGGTGGCTGGGGGGGGCGTGGCTGTCTCACTGGGGGCCTCCAGTTTCACAAGCCCTGAGCCTCCTCCGTGGGAGGGATGTGCTGGTTTCCTGTGTACCAGAACCGAACAGAGGAAGAAGACAGGACCTTCAATGTCATCCTCACTTCACCCCCTCTTTCCTGAGCAGCACCTGCCCTCCACTGTACCGGTTTTACAACATCCAGGGCCCTGCCAAGTTCAGGGGGCACAGTCACGAGCTGGGCAAGGGCAACTGTGGACAAGCTGCTTACTAACTAGCCCTTCCAACAGCCTGCTTTCAGCCCTGCGTTCACCCCCACTCTCCAGAGGTGCCTGTCACATTTCCTGACCCGGGGGAGGGGGGTGGGGAGGAGGGAAGAGCTGGAGATGACTTGCTTCTCCCAGTCAGTTTAAGATAGTGCCATTTTTGGGGCGCCTGGGTGACTCAGTCAGTTGAGCATCTGACTCTTGATTTTGGCTCTGGTCATGATCCCAGCGTCGTGGGATAAAGCCCTGTGTCAGGCTCTGTGCTGAGCATGGATTGGGATTCTCTCTCTCTCTCTCTCTCTCTCTCTCGCCCCTCTCCCTGACTCTGGCTCTCTCTCTCTAATATTTAAAAAAAAAAAAAAAAGCCATTTGCTCAGGTCTGTTAAATCAGTTTACCACTTGCCCATCTGCTCTCCAAAGGTGCACCTTTTGTGGATGTTTTCTCCTATTCTCTCAAGTCGACCTCGGAGAGCTCCCAAAGCTATCATTAACTTAAGTACGACTGTTTCCTTTTTCATTAGGTGTGCTGATTCAGTGTGGCCCTGTGCATGCAGAACATTCCAGATGCTTTCAGGTCACTTTCAACTCTTTAGTTAAAGCTATAAAAATCACAGTGCTGAGCACTATCACCTCGAACTGACGGAGCTGCTTAGCAAGGTAGTTAATAAGCCGCCCATGAGAGCACGCGGGCCTCCCTCACTGGCCGGGATACCCACTCAGATGCACGCCACATCTGCCCCGCTGCTGGGGTCCCGCTGGGGCGCATGTGGCAGCTGGGCCAGGGCCCGTGTCCGAAGGTGAGAACAAAGCAGGACGGCAGCATTTGAGGATGGGGGCGCCATTCCCCCTCTTTCCTCGCTCCTCGGGGCCGTGGGACGCCTGCCCCGATGCCATTTCACTCCTCTGCACCTTCCCCTAACGGCCGCGCTCACTGTGCTCTCTGCCCCCAGCTCTGTTTCGTGATGTTCTGGACCCCCAACGTTTCCGAGAAGATTTTGATAGACATCATCGGAGTGGACTTCGCCTTTGCCGAGCTCTGTGTCGTCCCCTTGCGAATCTTCTCCTTCTTCCCTGTCCCAGGTAAAAACACACAGAGAATGAAAGAAACATTCCAGTTCACCCTCACGCCCGATTCAGTCTTCTTTCTCTGGAAATGTTTGCAGTGATGCCCCAAAAAAGAACGTAACATTATGGGGCTCCTGGGTGGCTCAGTCAGTTAAGCATCCGACTCTTGATTTCGGCTCAGGTCATGACCTCAGGGTTTGAGAGTTCAAGCCCCACATCGGGCTCTGTGTTGACAGCACAGAGCCTGCTTGGGATCTTCTGTCTCCCTCTTTTTCTGAACCTCACCTGCTCTTGCTCTCTCACTCTCACTCTCGCTCTCTCAAAAATAAACATTAAAAATAAAAAAAGCTGACACTTAAAAAAAAACATTTCACAGTGGATTAGAAAGGTGCAAACACATTATCCAGTAGGCTGAAGGTTCAAGAAATGAGTCAGACAGCCCTAATTTGTCCTTCAAGGTCAGAGGCTGTGCACACGGTATACAGAAGGAAACCCAAAGGGACAAGGTGAGGAGTTTCGGGGGCCCTAGAACTGTCTGAGCCCTGATGGTGGCACGTGTTAGAATTCTTAGAACTTCCTGCTCAGAAGTCAGTTTTATAATATGTTATTTAAAAAGGAACACGNCTGCAGATGTACAAAGAAAGAGAAGTAGTGCTGGAGTTAAGAATCTGGGGGCAGAGTTAGGGGTGCCTGGAGGGCTTAGTTGGTTAAGCGTCTGACTTCAGCTCAGATCGTGACCCCACGGTTCATGAGTTCGAGTTCTGCATTGGGCTCTGTGCTGACATATCAGAACCTGGAGCCTGCTTCAGATTCTGTCTCTCCCTCTCTCTCTGTGCTTTCTCCCTCTCTCTCTCTCAAAAATAAACATTAAAAGAATAAAATTTTTTTTAAAAATCTGGGGGCAGAGTTGAGGCCAGAAGGTAAAATGTCCATAGCTGAAAACTAAGCCAGTTTGAAAATTCCCAAATAGCTACAGTCGGAGGCTTACTGTAGAGCCATGAGGCAGTTCTTTGTCAAAGGAGCGAAGCACGCTGCAGGGTGGTGGCTGGGCCTCCTTCTCTCCCTGTGATGAATGTACCACCTGTGTCTGTATGTCTGTCTGCAGCGTGCACAGTACGTGCTTGCGTGTCCGCTTACTGTTCCTAGAGGCAGCTCCCCAAACTGGGGGGGCCTCCGGAAGGCAGGACAAGGGCCTGGGAGTCCGGACTGGGAGAAGGACCTTTGTGCTGTACTCCCCTCTGCACCAGTTCAATTCTCTACCAAGTGCTTGTCATTACTTATTCTTTTTTAAAAAAAAATTTTAATTTATTTCTGAGAGAGAGAGAGCGAGACAGCATGAGTAGGGGAGGGTCAGAGAGAGGGAGACACAGAATCTGAAGCAGGCTCCAGGCCCTGAGCTGTCAGCAAGAGCCTGACACGGGGCTCGAACCCACAAACTCAGGATCATGACCTGAGCCAAAGTCGGACGTTTAACCAACTGAGCCACCCAGGCGCCCCTGTCATTACTTATTCAAACAGGTATTGCGCAGGCACAGTCTGGCTGGCTCAGTCGGTAGAGCGTGGTGCTTTTGACCTCAGGGCTGTGAGTTAGAGCCCCATGTTAGGGGTAAAGATTACTTAAAATTAAAATCTTAAAAAAAAAACCAACTTATTGCCCAAATAATCCACTAGATCATTCAGCGGGGAAGCCAGAATCGACAAAGCCCGAGTTAAGAAATGAACCATGAGCTAGAGGTCAGGACCGACAGCGCCATCCTTGAATCCGGTCACAAGCCACCCCTGTCCTGAGATGCCAGGCACTCCTGGAGGCTGGGTCTCTCAGGCGTCACCTTCCCAGCTGTGGCAGAAATGGAGGCGTGGACGATTGTGGCCGTGGGGTGGTGTCTGCTCTTTGTCGGGGGGACCCTGGGGGAGCCAAGCTGTGGAAGGGACCCCACCTCGAGGAGGCCGCCCCATACCGTTCCTCCAAGCCCGACTGCAGGAGGGGCGGGGGGCCCCAGAGAATTCCAGCTGGGACTGGGGTGGGGGTGGGTTTTCATCTGTCAACTCACTTCTGTGTCTATCAGACTAAGCCCTTCCGGCCATGAGGCCGGGTGTGGGCCAAGCCGATTAGCATCCCAGGGCGCCCCTTACCCTCTCACTCAGCCAAACCCGAGTGTGTCTCTGTGCCGCATAAACACAGCGCCGCCCCCTGGGGCAGGCAGGGCACCCGGTTCAAGGAGGAAGATGGCAGAGCCCCCCTCCGAATGTGCCCTGGACCGGAGTTTTCACCCCAGGAGTGAGCACATGCCTCGCCTGCCCCCACACAAAGGTCTGAGCCCAGCGCTGCCCACCCTGGGACAAAGCACTGGGCTTCCTCCAGCCTCTTGCCCTTCCAGATCCGATCCAAACCTCCGGGGCACTTCTTCCTGACCAGGAGCGTCTGTGGCCCCCCAAACCAAATCCGGTCCATGCTTCCCCCTCTGTTGTGCTCAGGCCGGGCACCCTGCCCTGCGCCCCAGTTCCCTAGCGTGGATGGGGGGCGGTTCAGGAACGCACGGAGGCCTCTGTGAAATAGCGACATGTGGGAACAAAGGGGACACAGGGAAGGAGAAGACGAGATGACCAGGGGCCTCCAGGGGCCGGCAAGGAAATAAGGAAAACTCCATCCTGCCCACCCCGACCCCTGGTCTCCACGCCCCCACACAGGTGTCCCGGGGAAGAGAGGGCTTCCCTCCTCACCCACAGTCAAAGTTGATTCCCCAGCAAGTTGCCACTTTTCTCTGCGTTTTCTAGAGAAGAGAGATCAGATCTGTGNGGTGCTGGGGGAGGCTGAGGAGGCGGCGCGGGCTGCTGCCGACGAGCCCTCTGCTGTCCCCACAGTCACCGTGAGGGCCCATCTCACCGGGTGGCTGATGACACTGAAGAAGACCTTCGTCCTGGCCCCCAGCTCCGTGCTGCGCATCATCGTCCTCATCACCAGTCTCGTGGTCCTGCCCTACCTGGGGTATGCTGTCGGGGGGGCTCGGGGTCCCTCTGCCCCTTAAGTACCTCTGCATTGGCGGGTGACATCCCCAAGCCGGTCTAGAGTTAGAAATGCAGACTGAGGCCTTCTTTCTCTGCCCGGACAGTAGGTGGGAGGCTGCCCAGAGCTTCTGGGGTCGGGCCCACTCGCAGGACGCGCTGAGCACCTGCTACGGGCGGCAGGCAAGGGAATGGGGATGCTAACAGGGAGGAAGGGCATGGCCCCCTCCTCAGAGCCCCCATCTCTGTTTGGAGATGGGGGGTGGGGTGCTGTGGGCTC
>NW_027527624.1:4362868-4381379 GCF_008692635.1 Crocuta crocuta
CTGCTGTGGGCTCACGAGCAAGGGGCCAGCCAGCCGGCGTGGAGCCAAGACGTGGACGGGGGGCGGATGGGGGGCAGCTCGCCTCAGAGCCCCGGGGGCCTCCCCAGCAGGCGGGCCAGTCCCGAGGTGCAGCCCTTCCCCGCAGATCTCGAGGGCAGTCGGGTCCTCTCCCGTCTGCACCTCTCCTGGCTTCCCGCCGGGTTTCGGCTCTGTTTGTGCCTCAACACAACTTCAACAGACGGACGGCCTTCGTGTTCCCATCTCCAGGGTGCACGGAGCCACCCTGGGCGTGGGCTCCCTCCTGGCGGGGTTTGTGGGAGAATCCACCATGGTCGCCATAGCAGCGTGCTACGTCTATCGGAAGCAGGTGAGCTGGCCGCCAAGCCTCCCCAGGTGCGGGGAGACCCGGGCGGCGGCAAAGTGGTGGCACCTCACATCCGCCCCCCTGCGTCCGCTGGACCCACATTGCTCACCAGAACCCAAGGGCCCCTCCTGCGCATGAGGGATCCTCACGGACAGAGTTGCTCAACCCTGGCTCAGGTTCACCAAGGGGATACCTTGTTATGGGGTCATGGAGATCATCCCCTACACCCATCATGTAGACGATTCCTTACACCCGCCTTGTTTCAAAAAGCAGCCCTCCTGCGCGGCAGGGACGTTGAGGACACAACCCCGTCGTGTTGCCTCTAGAGAACTAAACATTGTAGAAACTAAGTACCCCTTGATCACACAAGAAAATGCCGAAAAGGTGATTTCCTTTGCCTCTGAGTCCTTACAAACTCTGACTTGATCACCGCGAAAGGACCAGTCTAGAAAATGTTAGGTGATCACGACACCCTCTCCCCACCCTCTGCCTCTGTAGATCCCTTCCCGTCTTCAGCCTGAGGTAGCCTGCCACCAGGACGTTGTCCCAGCTGCCCACCACACACACACACGCGCACACACGTGCACACACTACGTACTCTACACTGCTATCACGTACTTCATTTATCCTGCTGGGTCACCTGACTGTTTGGAGGTGCAGTCCTAAGATGATGACTGTTTAGGGAGCAGGAGGGATGAGATGAGCCAGGGCGCGGCTGGGGGCAGCGGAGGGAAGGGACCCAAGAATGGATCTCCCGGGCTCACCAGTAGGACCCCCCCCCAGCCGTGGCAGCTGTGACGAGGGCTGAAGCTGGCAGAGATCGGGACCCAACCGAGGTCGGGGGTTTTGCCTGCAAGTGAGGCAAAGAGAGGCACAGAGGTGANAGCCGTGGCAGCTGTGACGAGGGCTGAAGTTGGCAGAGATCGGGACCCAACCGAGGTCGGGGGTTTTGCCTGCAAGTGAGGCAAAGAGAGGCACAGAGGTGACTCCAGTTATTGAGCATTTATTTCATGGAAGAGGAGAGAAGGGACCAGAAGGCCCACGGGCTGTGGGCGCAGCGCCCTTGGAGGAGCGGCCAGACAGTGGCAGGAGGGGGCGGACCATGCCCTTGAAGCCAGCTGGTCAGTGCTGCTGAGGGTGTTGATAAAGACAGGGTCCCAAGGAGCCAAGAAGGGGGGGGAGGGGCGCCGGAGAACCTGACCCGCAAGGAGAAGAGGTCAGGGCGTGGAGAGGCAGGCAAGGCGGCAGTGCAGTCACCAGGAACTGGGGGGAGGGACACCCCGAGAGCAGGTGAGCCCAAGCTCCAGGGAAGGGAGGGCGGTCCCCACGTGGTGGGAGGGGGAGGCGGGGGAGGGGCTGCCGGCTGCCGGCNCTCCCCAGCGCTCCGAGCACAGGGGCGGCCCCGGCGAGGGCCCCCCGAGACCCTGGCTCCCCTCCCTGCTCTCGCTGACGCGTCTTGTTGGGTCTAGAAGAAGAAGATGGAGAACGAGACTGCGGCTGAGGGCGAGGACTCGGCCATGACGGACATCCCGCCGGCGGAGGAGGGGACGGACGTCGTGGAAATGCGGGAGGAGCACGACTAAGGCCGGGGCGCAGGGGCGGCCCCGCAGCGCCGGCTCCTCGCCCGTCGCGTTTCCTTCTGTTCTTCTGGTTTGTGTTTTGGTTTTACGGAAGAGGCCTTGATTGGAAGGTTTTGTGTAAACTCCCGGGCATACTGGGTNAGGACTGGGGCTGTGCCATCAGCGCCCGCGGCCACCACTGCCCTGCGGGCCCGACCTGACCCCGTCCCTTTGCATCTCTCTCAACGAATCAACAGGTTACACCTCGGCTTTCTTGGATCCGCCTCCCGGGACCACGGCCGTAACGCAGAGACGCGGCCCCGGAGGCCTCCGCCTCGCAGTCCGGAGCTGCGGGCCACCCTCGTGCGGGGCGAGGCCCGCGACAGGCTGCGGCCTCGAGTGCCGTTCACACTGGGGGGTGCACTTGTGGACGCGCTGCACGGACGGCCAGACGGACCGGCAGGACCTCCTTCCCGGAGGAAGGTTCGAGATGCCAGGGGAGTCGCGCGGACTGAACGATCGCATTGCACCGCCATTGTCCTAGGTTTGGGCGAGCTCCCGCGTCCCGGACCCCGCCGTGTACATACATNCACAAAAGCGCATCTCCAGATTCCAGCGTCCTCTCTGGCATGACTTTCCCCGAAGGCTTGTTTTTCACTCACCTTTCCTGAAGATGGCGCTAGAGCAAGTGAAATGGAGCATTCTAACTTCGCGGTCTTAGTTTTTAAAGGGAACGGAAGCTTTAAAGTCCTAATCTAGCATTCTAATGCCAGGTTGCAGTATCATTAACTTTTGAAGTAGATTCCTTACCTGGTTCCGCTCTTCTTAGTCATAACCATGCGGTGCAGGTAATATCACGCCACACGATAAAGCAAGACATTTTATAAACGATAGCAAAGTCACTATGTGATAGTCCCTAAAATGACACATTTGAAATCCATTTAGTGCAGTATATTTTTCTAAGTTTTGGAAAGCGGGTTTTTTCTTTAAAAAATTATGGACACAGTTCACTAAATTCTTGATTTAGTCAAAATTCTAGACTGAAAGAACCTAAACACAAAAATATTTTAAAGATATAAATATATACTGTATATGTTATGTAATTTATTTTAGGCTGTAATACATTTCCTATTTTCGCATTTTCAATAAAAGGTCTCTAATACAATACGGTGATTGCTTGTGTGCTCCACGTACCTGCAGTTGAAACGTATTGTATCGATGAACATTGTATCTTCTTTACAGCGGTTTTACAGAGTCTGTCATTTGTATATAAATGTAAGGGATCAGTAAATGACAAGAGAACTATTTTTAATTATGGGGGTAGAAGTGGGGTCAGCTGGCATAGACAATAGTGGGAATGGAAATACTTGCTGGAAGGGCAAAAAAGGAAGAAAAAGGCAAGCCTTTTGTGTTTATTGTTTTCAGTGCTGTGTAATCATACTGTTCCTCATTAAAAAAAAAAAAAAAGAATGCAAGGGCATCAAGTCAGCCATGAACATCGCAGGGTTCCATTTACATTTCTGGACATCGAGTGACCCTTGGGTGTGCCCACCATAGGGACAAACTTTCATGTTCTTCCCCTGAGCGACTTCTCCTCCGTATATATCAGTGCTGGAAATTAAGATGCATAGCTTTCGGGGATTTCAGGGGGAGAGCTGAGAAGACTTGGTGGGGGGGAGGGGGGGAGTCTAATTGTTATCAGCTTTTTAAAAGTACATGACTAGAAAATTAAACAGCAGTATTTTTTAACATGTGTGACTATTTCGTGCTTGTGGGGCTGGAGCTTAAAAATCAAACTGCAAAAAGCTACCTCTTCCCAAGTTGGGGAGAGATCAGTTAGAGACCCTTGGTTAAGCACCTAGAACATGTCATTAGAACTTTAGAGACTTGGTTGGAAATGTGTCATTTCCAACTCAGAGAACACGGGAAGCCGCCCCAAACCCAGACCACGATGACAGAGATTGTGCAAGACGTGTCCAGAAACTACTGTCTGGAAGCACACCGTCCCTCACACAGTCCCTTTGCTTGGGCTGCTGAATTCACCGCCTGACACACACCTTAACTTCTAACACAAGACCTGCTGCTCGCAGCTTCCCTCGGTCCATTCTAACCAACACAGACGGGAAAGGCGGTCAGACCAGAAAGGGGAAGACACTTCTCCTTCCCACCCTGTAGAGTAAGGAGGGGCACGCATTTGACTTGGCCGCCCAAAACAGGTTTCCCCAACACAGGTTTCTTTCTTATTGCAAGTCGCTCAGCTGACATACACTCAGAAGGGCGCAATGCCTAGCACCATGTCAAGGACCGTAAGAAGACCCGCTGTGACTTTCTTCATGTTGAGTGACTTGTAGACAAAATAGAGTCTAAAACTACAGCGGCATACAGCCGTTTTTAACTTGACTGCTGAGACGCGAGCTGGGGCAGCTCAAAGCAGTCTTTCTATACTGAGGGTTTTCTCTGTGCAAACCTGGGTCAGAGCGACTCCTTTTGTGGCCTCTTTGCTTTTTTGCGGGTCGTATGCCAGGTCGTTCTAAACATGCAGGTGTTGTGTGCTCTGTTCCACTTGGAGCTTGGTGGCGCTGGACATCAGATGCCCAAGAACTGAGCATCAAGAACGAGGTGAGGCTGGCGCCAGCAAAGTCACAGTAGGATGGGACCTGCCAGCCGCGAGGCTCAGGGCGTGCTGAGAGGTCCACACGTTGGCCAGGACCCCTCACCTGTTTGGGATTCTTATTTAATTTGGGCACGGAAGGCAGGTGGTTTACATCACTGGGTTTACAGCACTGGGTGAGAGCCGGGCACAGCCCCCCCACCCCCACCCCCCCCGCTGCCTGCATTAGGCTTGTCTTGTGCCAAAGGCCCCCTTGTTCCGTGTTTGTGTGTGGCTTGTGTGCTGGCCCTCAAAAGTGGTTTGGCTTTGGAAATGTCCACGGATGGCTGATTCCATCCGAAAGAGTAGCCTTGGTGCGGGTGTAGGATATATCAGACACGGCCAAGTAACGCTTCGGTACGGTAGCAAGTGCACCTTATTTTTCACTCTTTGGAGGCTACTGATAAATCACCCCTTTTTCTGTGCTCTTAGTTTCTAGAAACAAAACAATTTAAAGACTCCGTAGTTCTCTGACTAGAGTTGTTTTCCTTAATTCAGACCGAAGTGGGAGAGAGCAAGAACCGGTGTTGCAAAATAGGAAGTATATATAATGTTGTACTTAAGTGACATTATCTTGAGAAATATTTTCTTGTATTTAAAAAAATCTTTCTACTCCAGGGACACCTGGGTGTCTCTGTTGGTTGAGTGTCTCTTGATTTCGGCTCAGGTCATGGTCCCGGGATCGTGGGATCAAGGCCCATGTTGGCCTCTGTGCTGAGCGTGGAGCCTGCTTGAGATTGCCCTTCTCCCCCACTCTCTCTCTAAAATAAAATTTAAAAAAACTTTTTTCTACTTCAGCTGTGTTCCAACCAGCCACGGCTTCTGGCCTCGTTTTCTGCAAGGCAGCTGACCCCTGAACTCATGATGAAGTTTTCAACCAAAGTGATGCAAAGACCAGAAAAAGGGGCCATTTATATTCTAAGTACTGCTACTTCTTCTGTAACCAACGTTGCGATGGGCACGGCTTTATGAGACACAGCAGTCCGCAGCGGTGAGACGTGTGCTTCAGCCAAGTCCACAGAACCTGCCGAGCCTGCCTTCCGTAGACAGCCGCCCTCACACACGGCCTCACACGCCTCTTTCATAAAAAGCAGTCGAATCAGAGAAAAGCATGTTTTTGAGCCACATGCTTGGTAAACATTCGAGAGGCTCCCTCTGTGTGGCTGAGTCTCTATTTCTGTCGTTTGAAGTAGCAAAACATCACCTGACTCATCAGCTGACAAAACCACACATAAAACAGGATGTAGAAGCAATCTAAAGACAAACGTACGGAAAGGCCATGCTGCCTGCCCTTTCAAAGGATACACATCTAAATTAACTGTGCCAGCATCAAAATGACAGAAATTTCAATATGTAATCAAAATAACGCAAACTCTGCTCAGAGGTCAGAAAAGAGGTGTGTGTGGCGAGGGGTGTAGTTTACCAGCTGATCTCAAACGGGACAAATAATGGAGAGAAGATGGTGAGAGCTTGTTTTAAGCTGGCTTTCTTTTCAAGAGGGAATGTTCAAAGTATTAGCCTCTGCTAAGCAGAGCACCAAAGGTGGGCCTCCTAAGTCATCATTCTTTGTTTTAAATCATTGATTGCCAAGTCCGACTGGTTCCGAAAGTTTTTTCCCTCTGCTTCATTTGTAATCAGCGAGGACCTCCAAATCTGTGTAAGATCTACGCACTGGTGTCGATGGCAGTTGGCTACACATAGATTCACACGTTTCTTATACTGCACCTCTTCTTAAGTTAGGTTACAAAGCAGAAGTGCACTTTACTAACAGGACTCAAACGGCCTTCCACAGTCCATGCAGAAATGCATTAGAGGGGTGCATGGGTGGCTCAGTCGGTTGGGGATCCAACTCTTGATTTCGGCTCAGGTCACGATCCCAGGGTTGTGGGATTCAGCCCTGCATTGGGCTCTGTGCGGAGTGTGGAGCCTGCTTGGGATTCTCTCTCTTTCTCTCTCTACCTGCATCTCTCCCCTCCTCATGCTCTCTAAAGTTAAGAACAACAACAAAAAAAAACTCACAAGAGGTAGGATCCCTTTCTATGTCCAGAAGAAGTGGTTTCCTCAGGTCAAAGAAAGCTGGAGACAGACCAGCTTAAAATGATCATATCATTCACTCTCTGGCTTCATGGAAATTCAGTAGCATGTGGAGATTGTTTGGTACCGTAAAAGTTAGAGGCAGACGTTTCCCAACCATGAAGCGGGGACAAGAAATGGTGCGCCTGGAGCTGGGAAACATCACACCCAGGTGGATTCTGCTTCCCTGAAGCATGGAGCCATGAACATAAGGGGCTCACCATTTGGATGAATCTGCTACGAAGGTGAAGTTCAGACCACCCTGGTCGAACAAAGGAGGCACAAGGCACAGGTCAGCACCAGTGGCCGAGCACCCACGGTACGGACCAGCCGCCACAGAGCAGGCACGCTCCCGGGGTGGTCCCACAATCCCCACGCTTGTAGGGGCAAAGCCACCCCAACTTGGACCTATGATATACTGGGTTTGCTTAGTGATGTATAGAGAGGGCAGATAATCTAAAGCTGAGATGACCAAGGAGCTAGTCAGAGAACTTCAGAACCCGTGAGATTCTGTTCAAGTCTCACAAGCCTACGCTCATTCATTTAAGGAGAGCAAAATGGCATGGCCTTCCGCATCCCTCACCCCTTTCTGGCCTCACACTCATCACCTGCACAGTGAGAGGCTTGGGTCGTCACTGCTAAGGCTCCTTCTGGGGCCAACACTCTGGGTATGACCTAGGATTTAGAACACGGTACAGGATCCCATACAGGACAGATCAAATCACTTCATCTTTCCTTTCAGATCTGAATGTTCACAGTGATCTCAGATTTTATTTTTTAACAAAATGAGGTCTCCTGGGAGTCATTCCACATGTGCTGTCGCTGCCAGTTTACCAGCTTTTCAGTCTCACATCAAAACTGTGGGTTTAATGGAAACCAATCACGTCAAAGTATCTGTGCAGCCTTTGATTAAAACTGACTGCAGTGGTCAATGTAAAATACACACTGCCCTTGAACAACCACTGTGTGTGTGTTTCATAGACATTAACTTTTTGTTAAGAGCACTTACACACGCTTTTCTTTTTTGGTTATTTTCAGGAGGGCAGAATTTATGCTTATATGTTGTCAAATAGTTTTCATACTCTAATTTTACTTTGAGTAAAGCTTTAAGTTGGCATGTGACTGAGATGGCTTTTCGTTTCTTGCTTTTCTTATTGGAGCCATCGGTCTGTTTATACATCCCAAATTACAAGACTTCCTCATTCTAACTCCATTTCCCTTTTCTGTTAAACATACACTGGGCATTAAAATTTTGCCCTTTGCCCTGGTAGCTAAAACCTGTAACCACTGAGATATTTCTTTAAAAGCCCTTATTTAAATATGACCTATTGCTTCAAACTGTATTCTATACTAAAATGACTTTTGACTTCCCATAATTGCAGTAATACTGAAAGTACTTCTCTAAAGTACCCGGCCTGTCTCCGCCCCTTCTCGAATGGGTATACCCAACGTAGATGGGCATCAGGAAACTAAGAGGACCAGAGCCTAAAACCCCCACCTGCCCACATCTAAGGCATCCTTGTTCTTACCAATCTTTGTGTGGAAAGCATTACTCTCTTTAAAATATAACGTCTTAACTTCAAAGAATGGTGGTTCTCATTCTTTAAACCTCCCGTTGAGAGGCTACAGACAGAAAGGGTTTTATCACACACCTGTCACCAACAGCGTTGGGAGAATCCTACCGCCTTGCCCTAGACTGTCTTCTTTTCCGCGCAGCTCTAGTGCGTGTCTTCCAGTTAAAATCCCAGGTCTCAGCACTGCCTCTACCATACTCCCCTGTTACCGCCTCTTACTGTAAATTATCCCAAGCCATGCACACCCACGCCTTATCCAATGGCAGCAAAATTCCAGAAGGTTTATCCTTGTGATAAGCAGCTTGGATATACTTCTAGATGTGATCTACTGGGCTTTTAGGTTAATATCATGGAGAAGACTATGCCCTCTTCCAAATTATCCTTTTCAACACTCTTAAAGGCAACACTTGAGTCGGGGGGAAGGCTGGCTTTGCTTATGTCTTTAATTCTGCCCACAACGAGTTCCGGCCTTCTTCCTGGGCCACATAAGCCAATAAACACGGTGCTAACTTCCCAGCTCAATACACTGGTCTTTGCACAAAAAGAAAAAGAAAACAACAGGAACTGGGAGTCCTCATTTTATCTCAGCTGATTATGAGCTTCGCGTCCCCCGGGTTGGCCTTCTCTGCTCTAGAATGAGATCGTGTCCAGTTCCAGCCTAGCACGACATCAGGATGTGCAGAGTCTGATCGAAGGCTGTGAGGCAGACGCAGGTGCACGTGGGCCGGGCTCCCACGGGCGTGGAACCGGCTCAGGGAATCTGCGAACACTCCTGCCGGCCGCTCGCAGCAGAGTCACCACCACAGCTTTCACGGGACAGAACGACAGCCAGCCTGGTCTTTGGCTCAGCTACCCCAGACACCCTGGAGTCCAAAGACCGAAACAGAACGAACACAACTGGTGTCCGGCTTTACATTACACTACGCACCTAACATTCCTTCAATCTGATCCGTGTGAAAAGCTCTCTTGCTGTAAAGGCTGCGAGCCCAGAAAAGCCGGGTGCGGTCAGCCAGCCTCCCCCAGTCCCCAGACACTGTTAGGCCCATTCACCCAACAGTCCGAAGCGGTGTCCCCCTGTGCCAGGCCACGCCACGTGCCAGCCCAGCTCTGCCTTTCCTGACGCTGCCCTGGCCAGCTTCCCGCCATCCTCCCCCTACAACTGTGCTCATCAGTGCTACTGGAATCCGCCCTCTTCGGAAAAGACTAAAAATGGCCCCCACCCCCCAGCCTGCTCCCACTTGAGAATCCAGTTCCACATGCTCTCAGGGTGACCTCATGTGGGCCTGTTTCCAGTTCCAAGTACACACTGGTGATCCCCGGAGCAGTTTTACAGCCCAGACTTGTTCCTGCGCTTCGGCCCTGTCACCTCCCCACCTCTTTCATGGGGGTGCCAGAGGGGCCTTGGCATTAGGCCCCTGGGAGTCACATTATCACCCACCCAGAAGCCTCCATGCTCCGCCCCTCCTTCAATCAAGCCACTAGTCCTGGAAGCTCTTTCTCCTACTGTCTCTCACTTCTGTCCCTCCTCTGCATTCTTAGTCCCCTCTGGCTTAGCTCTCGTGCTCCCGGTCACCTAGGGCAGCCTTCAGGCTCACATGCCCTCCTGGACTGTGAGGTGAATGACACCTCCTGGAGTTTTGCAGTACACGACCTGCTCAACCATTCCTAGCAGGCTGACCACCTCCCCCTTGCTTTTCCAGCCCTCCCTCTCACGCCAGGCAGTGGGTGGAGGAGGACCTCACACTTCCCTGGGTGGGCGCCAGGCCGAGCTCGGGCTACGTGTAGTAAACAGGGCCCAGCCAGAAAGGAGGACACTAACCTCCAATGAGAAGCAGCACCACGAGATGGGGTACAGGTGGCCAGCCTCCCCGCTCCAGGTGTCTTCATGCCTGGCCTCATTCCAAAACCCCTCCCCTGTTTCATCCCCACCCACCGGAGGGCAGAAAGAACCCAGATACTTAAAAAGATAATTTGTAGAGACGGTTTCTTTGCAGAGTTGTACAGAGTGCGTCTCCTCAGTGGTGTGTGTGCATGTGTGTGTGGGGGGGGGGCCTTGACACCTTAAGCCTAGTGATAGGGCTCTTCAGGGGACAGAGAGCACCTGAAATGGGCCCCGAGTGGGCTGGGATTCGGGGTCCTGGTGTCAAATCTGCCAGAAGAGCGAGCCGGAGGGGAGGGGGCATCAGGGCTGCCTGGCACATGGCCCGTTTGATGGGGCAGAAGTGGCAAAGCCTCTCCCATGAGCCAGACCCGAGCGGCACAGAGACCAGCCCACCTGGGGTGATCCTGGGGTCCCGAGCAGGTGAACAGGACACGGGAGGAGGAAGCTGGGGGGGATCACTGGTTTCCTGGGGGCCGCAAAGGTGGAGGGGTGGGAGGGGGAGGATTAGCCACAGCATGAGGAAGTGCTCCCGAGAGGCCCTGAGCAGGGGGGAGGAGGAGGGGCAGGGAGGTCTCCACGGATCCCTGCGAGTGCCCCACGCCAGGATGAGAGCACAAGAGCGAAGCCCTGGCCGTGCGCAGGAGTGAGGTTGGTTTAGGACAGCAACCGTCAAGCGTAAGAGGTCCGCCCCCGCCCTCCTTCCCCTGCTCCAGCCCCAGGGGAGGGGCAGGCGGGGCCAGTTGGGGGAGTTAGTGGTCACTCGTAGCTTTGACCCTTTGTGACATAGGGCATTCCAATTTCTGAACAGGGACCACGTTTGGCAACGTAAAATGACTGCGCGGTTTCTTCACTATCCAAGGGTACCCCAGAGAGTCGGGGGTGCCTGCAGATGACTTTATCCAGGGGCGGAGGGAAGTTCTCCGATCGATCCCCTCTAGAACAGTGGAAGACATCGCTTCGTGATTCCAAGCCTGGAGCCATGCCATTCAGCTCACCTGTTACAGACGCACCTGAGCTGTGCCGAAGTCGGGGACGGCTGGAGGGCTTGGGAGGGCAGGGCGGGAACACTGGGCCCAGCCTATCCTTGCATCTGGGGTCTGCAACTGTGCCTGCTCAGAGCAGGCACTCTGGTGAATGAACGAAGGCATTCACACCTTCCTCCCTGGAACATGCTAACCCCAGGACACCTGTGCAGCAGCCCCCCTTCCCCAGGCTTTCTCACTTCCACCCCCGTCTTCTTGTTGATGAAGGTCAAGCCCTCAGATAACCTGAGCCAGCAGTCACTTGCGAGCAAAAGTGCTCAACACAGATGTGTGCTCACCCCTCTGTCAGGCTTCCCTTCTCGATGTCCCCTCCCCTACATCTCTTTGGGAAACACAGAAACGAAAACCAAAAGCATCCTCACATATGACAGTCTAGTTAGGAAGTATGACAGAGGGGCAAAGGACACAAGCTCCCAGAGAAAGAGCCATGAATGGCTTCTACAGACGGAAGCAGGTTCAGTCTCCCTCAACTACAGGAACGCAAACCGAAGGTCCAACTATCAACCCAGCAAGGATCAAGAACCTGATAGAGCTCAGCACTGGCAGGGGCCGGAGGGAACTGGCACCCTACCCTCCAGCAGAAATGTCAATCGATGGCACCTCTTCAGCAGATGATCTGGCAAGATGTTTCAAGCACACACTCAACGAGCTAAAGAGATTAATGTCGTGGGTGAACATGACGAGGCAATGGAGGAAAGAAATCCTAAGGACCAACAGAAACCTAGGGCAAGTGTCCACCATCACCAGAATCAAAAGCCAACTAAAACTAGACGTCTCTCTTTCCATTTTTTGCCCTTGCTGAAATGTCAAAGTTAAAAATCAAATCTTACTCAGGGCACAATGCAGCAGTCTCACCTCCCGGTGAGGCTAAAAATTCTTTCAACTTCTTTGGATGGGACTTTGGCAATACATTTTTCAAGAGTCTTAAACATGTCAAATCTAGAAACGCCTCAAAAGACTCATGCATGGGAACGCGTAGGACAGCCCTACTTACAATGACAAAAGCTGGAAACCTTCGGTGGCGTTAACTATATAATGTTTTTCAAAGACGTTTTTAAAGCCTTACCAGTATATCGTGTTCCTCATGACCCTAGCGCACTTAGGACGTGATCCTCATGTGCATAAACCAGCAACTGCTGTACTATCAGCTTTTTATTTTCAGTGTTCTCGCCGAGAATTTTGAGGAGTGCCATCTCCCAAATGAACAGCGTGGCATTTCCTCTGCCCTACACTGAGTTCCAGTTCTTGATTTGGGGAGAAGGCACCAGGAAGTATTTGGAAGGCTCTGTCCTAAGCTGTGATAAATAATCTAAACTAGTATCAGTGCGCGTAAAGTACCAGCACCACCATCAGCACACCTCTCGACCACCCTGTGACGCCAGAGGCCTGGGCTGCCAGATGGGGGGCAGGGCAGAAAACTCACTCCCTCTGGGGGGCTGAGACAGTAGTGTCGCTCAGGGCTTTCCACCCCAAAGGCCAAATCTGTTCTGCCTCTTCCCGGCTAGAGGTCTAGACTCAACCCTCCAGACCCAGGAGGTCAGAAGGTCATTACTGGGCCATCTGTGTGCCCCGACAAGAGGCAGGAGTAGGGGAGTGGGAAGGGGAGACAAGAAATCCTCCAGAAAGAACGCCCAGAAGCTCTTGAGCAAGACAGAGATTAAATGAAAACGTGCTGTAGAAATACACGCTCATTTTGAACACACACAGGACAGTTGGTATTTTACCATTTGATGGGGAGTAAAAACATTCCTAAGAGTTTCCCTAGCACCCACAGCCTGGGTCCCTGTTCTTCTCCACACCTGCGGGCGGTGGGAGGCCACGGAGAAATGCCAGAAACACTGCCCGTGGGATTGAGGACGCCATAATCAGTAAGTGGAGAGGAAAGCATACTTGTATCAGATGTTTTGTCCATTAGCCGACTGAACGGTGCGGGGGAGGAGAAAACAGTCCGTTGTTGCTGTTCGTCCCAGGAAGGTCTTCCTGCAGCCCAGCTCCAGCCGGGCATATGCCCACCCCCTAACCAAGGTCCCTCAGAAGCCCCAGCACCAGTCTGCAAACGGTCCACCAGGAAGGGAGGTCTCTGTGGCCTCAAACTTCATTCTCTGGCCCCAGGGGTCCCTACGAAAGCCCAGCCCTCCCCGGGCTTAATTTCCTCCCGGCCAGTCTAACTCCTATGGGGGCGCGCAGTGCCTGCTGGGATACTCGTGGGTCTGGGCGGCTCTGGGCACCAGGCAGGTCTGGGCACCCGGCAGGGCACGTGCACCACGGGCCTCTCTCGGCAAACACGGGGCGAGGCGGGTCGGCACTGGGACTGCGGCCTGGAAGCAGGCCTACGGGGTCTCTTGAAGGCCCGGCGGAGTGGGCGCACCTCGTCCTGAACCCAGACCCAAGCCCGGGAATGAAGCACCTCATTGCTCTGCAGCACTTAACACGGCACTCTGAAGTCATCGGGCATCACAAGCCGGTGGGCACAGGGGGTGGGGTGGGGTGGAGTTTCTAGAAACTTCCAGTATTGGACCCAAATCTCTTAAGTCCTCAAAAGCAACATAGCAGCACAGCCAGGCTTCTGATCTTTTATTTTCTATGTTTATTTCTGATTATTTATTTGTACAATCCCTAGGGGTCAGGTTTGCTAAAGGGCATCAACAGTGAAGCTGGAGTCAGCTCAGCCTCCAACAGTGAAGACCTGACTCAACAAGTCAGAGGAGTTCCCCGGCCCCGCCCCCACCCCTGCCCCCAGGCATCTGCCGCGGCGGCGGCGGCGGCGGCGGCGGCGGCGGCGGAGGCAGCAGAGCACAGCACAGCCTCAAACCGACCAGAGGCTCCAGGGCACCCTTCCTGGGGCAGAGGTCTTTGACAAAGGCTAACATTTTTACAGTGTAAACACAGGAAGGCTGCAAAACTGGCCGGGAGGAGGGGGGCCAGGCCAGCCCACAGGGAAGGACACGCACTGCCAAAGGCGGAAGTTGGCGGATATCCTCTCCAAATTCACAATACTGAAAGTCAGAAGCTGCTACAATGCAGGTAACGACACCGAATATTTACTGAAACAACGGAAATGAGGTGGGATTTCATTAGATACATTCATTTCGGCTCTGTTCCCACATCGAAATACCCAGAAGCCATCACCGTTCCCGTGGGCTGCCCTGGCTCCTGTAAAGGGTACCATATTTTAGCACCATTTATGGGCACACAGATCGAGGCATTTATTATAGAAAAGCTCCTAGAATTTAAGTACAAAATAGTATTTTGTTCATAATTAAGCTCAGCCCCTGGTTACTAAGTGAAGGCTAGACCACTAGGACCGCAGATATTGTCGAGGCCTGTAACCTTTCCTTGATTAACCACGTTCTGGTGATTTCATTCCTGACCCAGACTTACAGCCAAGAAATCAATACGACAGACAAAATTCTAGCCAGGGTTCTCCTTCACTAATAGCCTGGGCTGGGAATGAGCATTCAAACTATTTAAAATACACAGATGGCCAGAAGGCCGGGGAACAGGGACATTCTGTTAATAAGTGGTTTACTGATAGGATACTTCAATGCAATTAACATATCTTTATTTCCAGACTTAAAGGCCATTCTGCACAGTTTAATTCTATGTACTAACCCATTCCACCATTCCTAGTAATAAATTTCAATTTTCCATGAAAAAAATACAAATGGGACAGCTCACCTTCCCCCTCCCACATGCTGCTGTTGGGTCCCCTGCTGTGTCTCAGGCATACTTGACCCTCCATCCGCCCCTACAGGGGTGAGAGGTAGGGGCAGGGAAGGTGGGGGAGCCCACCTCGCCCCCACTGCTAGCAGCCACCAGGGCCGCAGACAGAGAAACCGGGTTAGTTTTGTGCTTTTCCAGGCTCCAAGTTATAAACGGAATGAGAAAGGCTTTAACCGTCAGTTGCCCGTCCTTATTCTCTGCACAACTCAGTATTGGTTCCCTGGTCTCTCCACCTCCTCACAAGGGATCATTAAGGTTTTCCAGAAGAGTCAAGCACTGAATATTATACATCCGTCCAACAGAGTAAAATCTAATAAATTTTAGGAAAAGGGATTTGCAGAATCCTTACAAAGAAGTCCTTCTACTCATTCAGATTTTTATCTACTTATAATACAGGCCCAGGAGGTCTGTCAGGGATCCACTGTTTTGTCTTTAAGTGACATTTTTACCCTAAAATCGGTTCCTTTTTCAATTTGCTTCTTACAGTTCCTTGGGCCGTTCTGGCCTTTTGCCAAGCAATCTGGGAACTCTGGGCCCTTCACACACATTTCAGATTCACTTCGCACACACAGAGGGCTTCCTTTTCATTGGGTTTTAAGTAGTCACAGATTTCTATGTATGCCTACAAATAAGATTCCCTGGAGGTTTATACTTCTGAAAGTACTTCTGGGATTTCAAGGGGGGAGTACCTGCAAAGTACTGCTTAATAAAGAAAGTGGAAAAAAATAATCAACTGTTCTAACATCAGAAAGAAGAGACAGGGGAAGTCTACAGGGGTCCTGTGCAAAGGCAGCAATACTAAGAGCGCTACATCATTAAAGGCGACAGATAGCACTTACCAGCTTTATCCAGAGACCTTCCAGAAGCAGCCTACAGACTGTGAGGTGACACAGCAGCTTGGGCGGAGGGGCAGCGCAGGAGAGAAAACGCTGCCTCTTGAAATAAAAAGCACATAAAAACCCACAAAAGGCGTTTCTTCTGGCGGAGGTGTTAAGACTCATGCGGCCTGAGAGTTTTACCTGATAAGCCTTCCAGCTGGAAGGAAGAGAAGAATGAAAGGGTACAAAGGCAACACCTAAAAACTTTCCTCAGCCCTTACTTAACGCGATACAGAACATCTAATAAAAGGGTAAAGGGCTACATAAAGAAAGCGGGGTCAACCATGTTCTGCGTGTCTGAGACATTTCCAGCTACACCATATTCTAAGGAAGAGGCCCTGCAAACATTTCAGATCAAACCCCACGGAGGCCTGGATCACAAGTGTAAAACCACGCATCTGCCTCTTGCCCCCCGCCCCCACCCTGGCCATTATTGTTCCGCATGTCTGAGTCAAATCAGCGTGTGCTGTGCATGCAGATGTTGCTAAATAGGTGAGGAGAGGAGCCAGAAAATGTCCTGAGGAAGCAAGGTTAACCCTAGGGAACTCGTTACAGGGAAATTCTTTCAGGTTTAAATGCACCTTAAATGAGCTCAAAGGTAGAAGTCATGTCTGCTTAAGACAGAGATAATCTTCCCACCAAGACCACAGGGTCCAAAACGTCTGAAGTCTCCCAATAAACTCTGGGGATGACAGTGAGCCCGGGGGGCCGCCACTGCGTTCCCTTCTTCTAGAACGCTTCATCGTTGTGGAGGCCCCTCTAAGCAGACTGGCCTGCATCTGTTTTGGTCTCAGTGCACTTTCTATTCCGCTGCTGTCACCTGACCAGCCCAACATCAGGAATGATGAATGGAATTAAGATTCTGGGCAACTGAAGTTGCAGGCTACAGCAAAGAAATGTTATTTTTTAAACTCGGCCAATCTTCTGTATTTCCTGAACTACTGTTTCTTTGAAGGTTTTGCTTCTCTGATGGTGGGATCGCACAAAGCCCAGATAACAGTCTGAGAGTAGAGTCCAGTAAGGCGCTGGGACAGAAAGCAACTAACTCAAACACATGCTTTCAAACTTTCATCAATGTGGTGGTGAAGACCACAGTTTCCACACTCTAACAAGACCATACACAGGATCAAGAAAGAAGTATGTATGTAAACAAGTTGCCCAGAAGTCCAGTTCAAGTTCACAAAGACTAGAACACTTTCAACATGCAAAGGGAGATGATCTTGAGTATTACTAAATTCGACAGCAGGTGTGAACCACAGCCAGAGGCAACGCAGCCCAGACAAGCCCTTCACTGCCCTGTGCCTAAGCGCTGAAGTGTGCTTTAAAAAATGTTCAAGAATGAATAGTAAGCATTTCCTGTTGTACAGTTACAAACACTGAAATGAAGCATCAAGGCCAATAAGAAGTCATTATTGTTACTTTAATTTGGCTTCTAGGTTACCTCCTTATTCAAGGCACCATTCCATTTCACAGTGAAAACCACGAAGCCTCTCCAACACTTTCACACACACTCAGAATAGAACTTGATTCAAACACTCTAATGAATAAACACTTACGAAAACGTGGTGTATGTTACTGACGAAGTAATGTGGAACTCTTAATGTAACAGTCTGCATAGTTGTGTGTCCTCTGAGTTTTCTCATGAGAATTTTAATTTTTAAGTATAAAGCAAAACTTAAATTTTCAAAGGTTTGCCACTCCCAAAAGATATTTGATAGCTTATTAACTATGTTAAATTGAACCAAATAGAGTTTGTAATTTCTATAAAATAAAGCTCGGTACCTCAGGTAACACTACCTCCACAAATGCCGGTACAGCACTACCGTGAGGTGTCTGGTCCCACGTACAAAGGTGCACAGCCCACGCCCCGTGTGGATAACTCAGACCCTCACCGCCTGCAACCAGGCCCGACCCCATCCCGGTCGCCACCCAGGCCTCAGTGCAGGCTGTGGCTCAGGGCCAGAAGCATCACCGCCTCCCACAGGCTTCCCAAACCAAGTCGCAGCAGCCATACTTCGGCACACGGTTTTAGTACATGCTTCTACTGAATCTCACTCATGAAAACTCCCGGAGGCTTTGCTGTCATTGCCCAGCTCCCGGCAGGCACTCGAATTTGGCAGCAGAAACAGCCTCAAAACCATGCCACGGAAAGGGCGCACGGGGGTATCGAGACCCGGCGCCCACTCACCCCCGACCTCAGACAAGCGCCTACCGTCAGCTGGCCTCGGTTTCCTGCTCTAAAAAGGCAGATGGATCTCAGCTCTGTTCTGACTATAAAATGGTGCGTCTACGAAATGGAGGGTAATCAGCGGCCCGACGCTAGAGCTCACCCGGCCGAGAGCGCCCCCCGTGCACGAAGCACCAGACCCGGTGCCCGTAGGCACTGCCGCACTCTCAGAGTCAGGAGTGATGTGCCACACATCCCTCCTGCGGCTCCTTCTCCAGCCTTAAATACCTTTTTTGGACCCAGTGTTTAATCTTCTAGGGGACAGTCTGCTTAGGACGGCTTTAATGAACACGTACGTCCAAACCACTGCTGAGCAAGGCCGGCAGAGGGTGCTGTGGCCGCGCCAGCCGCGGGCTCCGCCTCNATGATCTTGGGGTTTGTGAGTTTGAGCCCCATGTGCGGCTCTGTGCTGACAGCTCAGAGCCTGGAGCCTGCTTCAGATTCTGTGTCTCCCTCTCTCTCTGCTCTGCCCTTGCTCGCACGGTCTCTTTTTCTCTCTCAAAAATAAACATTAAAAGTTTTTTTAAAGAACTTTTAT
>NW_027527625.1:0-174 GCF_008692635.1 Crocuta crocuta
GGGTAGTAGTGACATTTTAACAATATTTATTCTTCTGACCCATGAAGCATGGAATGTTTTTCCATTTCTTTGTGACTTCTCCAATTTCCTTCATAAGTTTTCTATAGTTTTCATCATACAGATCTCCTATATCCTTGGTTAGGTTTATTCCTAGGTATTTTACGTTTTTTTTTT
>NW_027527625.1:189-760 GCF_008692635.1 Crocuta crocuta
TGTGAATGGGATCAGTTTTTTGATTTCTCTTTCTGTTGCTTCATTGTTAGTGTATAAAAATGCAACTGATTTCTGTACCTTGATTTTGTATCCTGCAACTTGGCTGAATTCATGGATCAGTTCTAGTAGGCTTCTGGTGGAGTCGGTCGGGTTTTCTAGGTAGAGTATCATGTCATCTGCGAAAAGTGAAAGTTTGACTTCTTCTTTGCCGATTCTGATGCCTTTGATTTCCTTTTGTTGTCTGGTGGCTGATGCTAGGACTTCCAGCACTATGTTACACAACAGTGGTGAGAGTGGACATCCCTGTCGTGTTCCTGATCTCAGGGAGAAGTCTCTCAGTTTTTCCCCGTTGAGGATGATGTTAGCTGAGGGCTTCTCATAGATGGCTTTTATGATGTTTAAGTAGGTTCCTTTTATCCCAATGTTCTCGAGGGTCCTTATTAAGAAGGGATACTTTATCTTGTCAAATACTTTTTCTGCATCTATCGTCAGGATCATATGGTTTTTATCATGTCTTTTGTTGATATGATGTATCACATTGATTGATTTGCGAATACTGAACCAGCCCTGT
>NW_027527626.1:0-528 GCF_008692635.1 Crocuta crocuta
CATGATTTTGTCTATTCGAGTGCTCTCTCTTTTCTTTTTGAGAAGGCTGACTGGAGGTTTTTCAATTTTGTTTATTTTTTCAAAAAACCAACTCTTCGTTTCATTGATTTGTTCAATTCTTTCTTTGGTTTTTATATTGTTTATTTCTGCCCTGATTTTTATTATTTCTCTTCTTCTACTGGGTTTGGACTGCTCTTGTTGCTCTCCCTCTAGTTGCTTTAGGTGCGCTGTTAGATTTTGCACTTGTGCTTTTTCGAATTTCTTGAAATAGTCCTGGAGTCCANGAGTCCAATGTACTTTCCTCTTAGGACTGCCTTCGCTGCATCCCAGAGTTTGGATTGTTGTATTCTCATTTTCATTTGTTTCCATATGTTTTTAAATTTCTTCTCCAATTGCCTGATGGGCCCATTCATTCCTTAGTAGGGTGTCTTTTAACCTCCATGTTTTTGCAGGTTTTCCAGACTTCTTCCTGTTATTGATTTTGAGTTTCATAGCATTCTGATCTGAAAGTGTGCATGGTATGATCTC
>NW_027527627.1:0-452 GCF_008692635.1 Crocuta crocuta
GAAGGAAAACTTCCAGACTCCTTTTATGAAACCAGCATCACTTTGATTCCCAAGCCAGATGGAGACCCAGCAAAAAAGAACTACAGGCCAATATCCTTGATGAATACAGATGCCAAAATCCTCAGCAAGATACTTGCAAATTGAATCCAATGGCACATAAAAAGAATTATCCACCATGATCAAGTGGAATTAATTCCAGGGTTACAGGGCTGGTTCAATATTTGCAAGTCAATCAGTGTGATACATCACATTAGCAAAAGAAAAGATAAAAACCACNCTGTCAACAGAGGCAGAAAAAGTATTTGACAAAATACAGCATCAATTCTTAATAAAGACCCTTGAGAAAGTCGAGATAGAAGGAACTTACTTAGGAAAGGGGCAAGATGGCGGAGAAGTAAGGAGCTCCATACCTGCACTCGCGCCCATACATCACACAGAAAAGATCTGAAGCC
>NW_027527628.1:0-106 GCF_008692635.1 Crocuta crocuta
AAACCAACTCTTGGTTTCATTGATCTGTTCAATTGTTTCATTGGTGTCTATGTTGTTTATTTCAGCTCTAATTTTTACTTTTTGTCTTCTTCTACTGGGTTTAGGG
>NW_027527628.1:199-447 GCF_008692635.1 Crocuta crocuta
GGAGAGCAATGTACTTTCCTCTTAGGACTGCCTTTGCCGCATCCCATAGATTTTGGATTGTTGTGTTTTCATTTTCATTTGTTTCCATATATTTTTTAATTTCTTCTCTAATTGCCTGATTGGCCCATTCATTCTTTGGTAGGGTGTTCTTTAACCTCCATGTTTTGGGAGGTTTTCCAGACATCTTCCTGGTATTGATTTCAAGTTTCAAGGCATTATGATCTGACCGTGTGCATGGTATGATCTCA
>NW_027527629.1:0-1139 GCF_008692635.1 Crocuta crocuta
ACAAATATAGTTAAAATGACATTACTACCCAAAGCAATCTACACAGTCAATGCAATCCCCATCAAAACTGCACCAGCATTCTTCTCAAAACTAGAACAAACTATCCTAAAATTTGTATGGAACCACAACAGACCCCAAATAGCCAAAGTAATCTTGAAGAAAAAAACCAAAACAGGAGGCATCACCATCCCACACTTTAACCTCTACTACAAAGCTGTCATCGTCAAGACTGTATGGTATTGCCACAAAAACAGACACATAGACCAATGGAATAGAATTGAGAACTCAGAATTGGACCCAAAAGGGTACAGCCAACTAATCTTTGACAAAGCAGGAAAGAGTATCCAATGGAAAAAAGACAGCCTCTTTAACAGACGGTGCTGGGAGAACTGGACAGCAACATGCAGAAGAATGAAACGAGATCATTTTCTCACACCATACACTAAAATAAACTCAAAATGGATAAAGGACCTGAATGTGAGACAGGAAACCATCAACACCCTAGAGGAGAAAGCAGGAAACAACCTCCTTGACCTCCACCGCAGCAATTTCTTACTTAACACATCCCCAAAGGCAAGGGAATCAAGAGCAAAAATGAACTATTGGGACCTCCTCAAGATGAAAAGCTTCTGCACGGCAAAGGAAACAGTCCATAAAACTGATAGCCATCCGACGGAATGGGAAAAGAGAGTTGCAAATGGCATATCAGATAAAGGGCTAGTATCCAAAATCTATAAGGAACTCACCAAACTCCACAGCCGAAAAACAAACAATCCAGTGAAGAAATGGGCAGAAGATATGAACAGACACTTCTCCAACGAGGACATCCAGATGGCCAACAGACAGATGAGACAATGCTGAGCATCCCTCCTCATCAGGGAAATACAAATCAAAACCACANCTCATCCCAACAAATGCCCTCCTCCATGCCCATCACCCACTTTCCCCTCTCCCCCACCCACATCACCCCTCAGTTTGTTCTCCGTATTTGAGAGTCTCTTATGGCCTGCCTCCCCCACTCTCTGTTTGTAACTTTTTTCCCCCTTCCTTTCCCCCATGGTCTTCTGTTAAGTATCTCAGGATCCACATGAGTTAAAACATGATATCTGTCTTTCTCTGCCTGACTTATTTCACTTAGC
>NW_027527630.1:0-555 GCF_008692635.1 Crocuta crocuta
TTACATGACTTTAAGATCTGTTATCATCATCACGTATTTAAATAGATTGAATTTAAGATTCTTATTCTTTTTTTTTTTTAATGTTTTATTTATTTCTGAGAGAGAGACACAGNGAGACAGTGTGAGCAGGTGAGGGTCAGAGAAAGAGGGAGACACAGAATCTGAAGCAGGCTCTAGGCTCTGAGCTAGCAGGCTCTGAGCTAGCTGTCAGCACAGAGCCCGACATGGGACTAAAACCCACGAACTGTGAGATCATGACCTGAGCCAAAGTTGGACGTTTAACCGACTAAGCCACCCAGGTGCCCCTAAGATTCTTATTCTTAACCAGTGGGCGGAGGGGGGAAACTTCCATTTGAAGCTTCAAAATAATTAGTACTGGCTTTTTCTAGATTCACGCATTCATTTGGCAAGTATTTATCAGGAACTTACAACGAAGAGGACATCATGCAAAGATCCGCACCCTTTTCAATGGTCTATCCAGGTTATTTCAGCCAAGTGTGTTCTGTCTGTTGGGACCTCCTTCGATCTGACTACATAATCATGAGGCCTACCTAT
>NW_027527631.1:0-1555 GCF_008692635.1 Crocuta crocuta
CTAGGAATAAACCTCACCAAAGATATAGGAGATCTGTATGATGAACACTATAGAAAGCTTTTGAAGGAAATTGAAGAAGACACAAAGAAATGGAAAATCATTCCATGTTCATGGATCGGAAGAATAAATATTGTTAAAATGTCATTACTACCCAAAGCAATCTACACATTCAATGCAATCCCAATCAAAATTACACCAGCATACTCCTCAAAACTAGAACAAACTATCCTAAAATTTGTATGGAACCACAAAAGGCCACGAATAGCCAAAATAATATTGAAGAAGAAAACCAAAATGGGAGGCATCACCATCCCAGACTTTAGCCTCTACTACAAAGCTGTAATCGTCAAGACAGTATGGTATTTCCACAAAAACAGACACATAGACCGATGGAATAGATTAGAGAACTCAGAACTGGACCCACAAATGTATGGCCAACTAATCTTTGACCAAGCGGGAAAGAGTATCCAATGGAAAAAAGACAGCCTCTTTAACAGATGGTGCTGGGAGAATTGGACAGCAACATGCAGAAGAATGAAACTAGATCATTTTCTCACACCATTTATAAAAATAAGCTCAAAATGGATAAAAAACCTGAATGTGAGACAGGATACCATCAAAACCCTAGAGAAAAAAGCAAGAAACAACGTCCTTGACCTCAACCTCAGTAATTTCTTGCTTGACACATTCCCAAAGGCAAGGGAATCAAGAGCAAAAATGAACTATTGGGACCTCATCAAGATTAAATCTTCTGCACAGCAAAGGAAACAATAAAACTAATAGGCAACTGACAGAATGGGAAAAGATAGTTGCAAATGACATATCAGATAAAGGGCTAGTATCCAAAATCTATAAGGAACTCACCAAATTCCAAACCTGAAAAACAAATAATCCAGTGAAGAAATGGACAGAAGTCATGAACAGACACTTCTCCAAAGGGACATCCAGATGACCAACAGACACATGAAATGATGCTCAGCATCCCTCCTTATCAGGGAAATACAAATCAAAACCACACTGAGATACCACCTAATGCCATCAGAGTGGCTAAAATTAACAAATGAGGAGACTATAGATGCTGCCGAGTGTGTGGAGAAATGGGCATCCTCCTACACTGTTGGTGGAAATGTAAGCTGGTGCAGCCCCTGTGGAAAACAGTGTGGCGGTTCCTCAAAAAAATTAATAATAGAACTCCCCTATGACCCAGCAATAGCACTGCTAGGAATTTACCCAAGGGATACCGGAGTGCGGATGCATAGGAGCACATGTACCCCAATGTTCATAGCAGCACTCTCCACAATAGCCAAAACATGGAAAGAGCCTAAGTGTCCATCAACTGATGAATGGATCAAGAAGATGTGGTTTATCTATACCATGGAATACTACATGGCAATGAGAAACAATGAAATCTGGCCATGTGTAGCAACATGGATGNTCAACTGATGAATGGATCAAGAAGATGTGGTTTATCTATACGATGGAATACTACATGGCAATGTGAAAAAAAAAAGAAATCTGGCCATGTGTAGCAACATGGATGAAATTTGAGGGTGTT
>NW_027527632.1:0-6733 GCF_008692635.1 Crocuta crocuta
TAGTAGAACAGCTGGGTGACGGAATCTGGCATTCTGCCCAGTATTCTTTCACAGAGTTGAGCTTTCTCTTCTTCTCTCATAGGTCTCAGTACGTGTATTCTGCCAAACACTACTAGCATAGTGAAATGAGAACTAGTGGAATGAAGTCACACATACGGTGACTCATTAGGGAATTATACAAGTTTCAACTCAAAGAATCAATACTGTGAGGAATGCAGTAGTGAATAACTTGTTTGTATTACTAAGTTAGCGATGTTTGAAGACTCCGCCATGAAGGATAAGCAATGGTGTCTTTTCAATTCTGTGAACGAATATTGGGGGCGGGCCTCATTCAACTAGCCTCATGACTCACTGTTTTCTTACTGTTAGCATACAGATGTGGAGATCAACGTGGAAAGTGCACAGTGTTCTATCAAAGAAACCACACTATGCAGAATGCTGCATTCAGCGACCAATTCGATTTACTTCATTGTTACCCTATGAATGCATAGGCATGGAAGCTTAAGTAGGTTTTTCCTAATGAGCTCGGTGCTTGAACACTGGGTGGAACCTTCCTTCCACGAAGGTCTCGTTTCACTATGCTAGATGTGTTTGGTAGAATACACGTACTGAGACATATGAGGGAGGAGATGAAAAGTCAACTCTGTGACCCAATCCTGGCTGGAATGCAGCATCGAGGCACCCCTTCGTTCCACTGAGTTAGCGGTGTGTGAATACTCCGTCATGGAGGATATGCTATGGTATATATTCAACTCTGAGAAGGAACACTGTAGGGCAGGCCTCATTCAACTAACGTCAAGATACACTGTGTTCTTAGGGTTAGAATACAGATGTGGTGACCAAGGTGGAAAGTGCAGAGTGTTCTATCTGAGAAACCACACTATGTGGAATGCTGCATTTAATGACAAGTTCGATTCACTTCACTGCTACGCCCTGAAGACATACTTATGTCAGCTTCAGTTGTTTCCTAATGACCTCGGTGTGTGATTATTTGGGGTGGGCAATCGTCAATCCACGAAGATCTCTTTTTGCTACGATAGCTGTGGGAGGTAGAATACACATACGGTGACTCATTAAGGTAGTATAGAAGATTCAACTCAGAGAAACAATACTGTGGGGAATGCAGTAGTCAATAACCTGTTTGTATCACTGTTAGTGATGTTTGAAGACTCCGTCATGGAAGGATAAGCTAAGGTATATATTCAACTCTGTGAAGGAACACCGTGCGGCAGGCCTCATGACACATTGGGTTCGTACTGTTAGAATACAAATGTGGAGATCAGTGTGGGAATACTCTGTTCTCATCCCGAGAAACTACACTATGAGCAATGCAGCTTTCAATGACTAGTCGTTTCCCCACCGTGGTACTCTTTGAAAACACATGCATGGAAGCTTCAGGTAAGGGCTACATACTCAACTCCATTAACGAACGTGGTGGAGAACACCTCATTCAACTCACGTCTTGTTTCTCTATGCTAGTAGTGGTAGAACACACACACGGAGACCTAATATGGAGGTGCCGAAGACTCAACTTGTGAGAAAACACGGTGGGGAATGCATCAATCAGTTACCCGTTAGTTTCGCTAGACTAGTGATGTTTTAGGACTGAGGCGTGAATGATAAACTCCCTGCTCAATTCTCAGCTGTGTGAAAGAGTCACTGTGGGCCAGGCCTCATTCAAGTAACGTCATAATACACTGTGTCGTAGTGTTAGAAGACAGTTGTGGAGGCCAACGAGGGAAGTGCACTCTCCTCTAATCTGAGAAACCACACTTTGCAGAATGCTGCAATGACCGGTTCTATTCACTTCATTGTTACGCCCTGAAGACATACGTATGGCAGTTTCATTTGTTTCCTAATGAACTTGGTGTGTGATCAATGAGGGTGGGCAATCGTCAATCCACAAAGATCTCTTTTTGCTACGATAGTTGTGTGAGGTAGAATACACATAGGGTGACTCATTAGGGAAGTATAGAAGGTTCAACCTAGGGAAACAATGCTGTGGGGAAGGCATTATTCAATAACCTAGTTGTATCACTAAGTTAGGGATGTTTGAAGACTCCGTCATGGAAGGATAAGTAATGGTGTCTATTGAAGTCTGTGAAGGAACACTGTGGGGCAGGCCTCATTCAACTAATGTCATGAAACACTGTGTTCGTAGGGTTATAATACAGCTGTGGAGACCAACGTTGAAAGTGCACAGTGTTCTAGCTGAGAAACCACCCTATGCGGAATGCTGCATTCAATGACCGGTTCTATTCACTTCATTGCTACATATGAAAATGTATGCAAGGGAGCTTAATTGGGTGTTTCCTAATGAACTACGTGCGTGAACACAGGGGAAAAACCTTCATTCCACAAATATGTCGTTTCATTATGATAGTAGTGTTTGGTAGAATACACGTATGGAGACCTATGAGGGAAAAGGAGAAAGCTCAACTCGGTGAACCAATTCTGGCTGGAATGCAGCATTCAGGCACCCCTTCGTTCCACTGAGTTAGCGATGTGTGAAGACTCCATCATGGAGGATAAGCTATGGTATATATTCAACTCTGAAGGAACACTGTGGGGCAGGCCTCATTCAACTAACTTCAGGATACACTGTATTTGTAGGGTTAGAATACAGATGTGGTGACCAAGGTGGAAAGTGCAGAGTGTTCTATCTGAGAAACCACACTATGTGGAATGCTGCATTTAATGGCCAGTTGATTCACTTCATTGTTACGCCCTGAAGACATACGTATGGAAGCTTCAGTTGTTTCCTATTGAACTCGGTGCGTGATCAACTGGGGGTGGGCAATCGTCAATCCACGAAGATCTCTTTTTGCTATGATAGTTGTGTGAGTTAGAAATCACATATTAACTCATTAGGGAAGTGTAAAAGGTTCAAATCAATTGAATGCATATTTAATTACCTGTTTGTATCACTAAGTTAGCGATGTTTGAAGACTCCGTCATTGAAGGATAAGCTATGGTATACATTCAACTCTGTGAAGGAAGACTGTGGGACAGACCTCATTCAACTAACTGTTAGAATACAATTGTGGAGGGGTGCCTGGGTGGCTTAGTGGGTTAAGCGTCTGATTTTCACTTAGGTTATGTTCTCACGGTTCGTGGGTTCGAGCCCCGCGTTGGGCTCTGTGCTGACTGCCAGCTCAGAGCCTGGAGCCTGTTTCAGTGTCTCTGACTCCCTCTCTCTCTGACACTCCCCTGTTCATGCTGTCTCTCTCTCTCAGAGATAAATAAAAAACATTTAAAAAATTAAAAAAAAAAGAATACAATTTTGGAGACGAAGATGGGAGGTGCACGTGCCCCAAGAAGCTATACTATGTGGAATGTTGCATTCAATGACCAGTTCAATTTACTTCATTGCTATGCTATGAAAGAATATGCATGGAAGCTTATGTAGTGTTTCCTAATGAGATCGGTGCGTGAACACTCGGCGAAACCCTCATTCCACGAAGGTCTCGTTTCAGTATACTAGTAGTGTTTGGTAGAATACACTGTGCAGAATGTCTCCTTCAACCAAGGTCCTGTGTGACTATGCTAGCAACGTTAGAATACAAATGCGGAGACTAATGAGGGAAGTGCAGGACGCTCAACTCTGTGAAACAAGACGCTGTTGAATAGAGCATTCAGTTCCCTGGTTGTTTCACTAAGTTACAGGAAGGATAAGCTAAGTGTTATGTACTCAAATCTGTGAAAGCTCACTGTAGTGCCGGCTTCATTCTACTAAATTTATGATTCACACTTTTCCCCATTAAATACTGTTGTGGAGACTAACAATGGAGGTGCACTGTGATCAGTCGTAGAGTCCTCACCATGTGGAATACAGCTTTCAATTATCAGGTCGTTTCTCTACGTTGGTACTCTTTGAAAACTCATGCATGGAAGGTTCAGCTAATTGTTACTTAATTCCGTGCATGAACACTGCAAGGAAAAAAGTCTTGTTTCCCTACGTTTGCTAGTGTTTGAAAACAACATGCATGGAAGTGTAAATTAAGTGTTATATACTCAACTCTGTGAATTAACACTATGGGGAACCCATCATTCAACTAACATCATGTTCACTATGTTAGTATGTTAGGATACAGGGGCGGAGACCAATGAGAGAAGTGCAGATTCTTCAACTATGAATGAAACTGTGCGGAAATTGACTTAGTAATGTCTGGAGAAACATGAATGGGAGCATAACGTAAGTGTTAGATACTCAACTTTGGACATGAACCGTGTGGGAAACGCTTCATTCCACTAACATCATGTTTCACTTTGTTAGTAGTGTTAGAATGTGGAGACAAAGGAAGGAAGTGCAGCATGCTCCTCTTTGTGAACAAATACGGTGCGCAATGCAACATTTACTTACCATGTTTTTTCAATAAATTAGTCACCTTTGAAAAATAAACCATAGAAGGAAGTATTAACTAAGTGTTATAGACGCTGCTCTATGGAAGAACCCTGTGGGGAACGCATCGTTCAGCACACGTCATGTTTCAGTATGTTAGTAGCATTAGAATACAGATGCAGAGACCAGTGAAGGAAGTGCAGCATTTTCAACTCTGTGAACGAAGACGGTGCGCAATGCAGCATTCCATTACCGTGTTGTTTCACTGACTTAGTAATGTTTGAAAACACAAGCATGGAAGTATAAACTCAGTGTGATATACTGTACTCTGCAAGAACACTGTGCAGTACATGTCATTCAGCTATCGTCATGTTTCTCTGTGTTGGCAGTGTTAGAATACAGATGCAGAGACAAATGAGGGAAATACAGTGTTGCCAACTCTATGAAAAAACACTGTGCAGAAGGCAGCATTCAGTTAACCAGGTTGGTTCACTCTGTTGGTAAAGTTTGAGAATACATGCATGGAACTAAACGCATAGTGGTATGTACTGTATGTCTGTGAAAGAACACTGTGGGGCACCAATTGTTCAACTAACTTCTTTCACTATGTTATCGTGTTTGAAAACACAGAGACGAATGATGGAAATGCACTGTGCTTAACTCCGAGAAACCACACTAGGCAGAATGCAGCATTCAGTTACCAAGGTTTTCACTACATTGGTAATGTTTGAAACACATGCATTAACTCATTCGCTACAAGTTATATAATCAACTCTGTGCATGAACACTCTGTGGGAAAGCGTCACTCAGCTAACGTCATGTTTCCCTATGTTAGAAATGTCAGAATACGAGTGTGGAGACCTTTGAGGGAAGTGCAGTGTGTTCAACTCTGAAACAACACTGAGGAATGCAGCACTCATTTTTCAAGATTTTTCACTAAGTTAGTAATGTGTGAAAACATACGCCTGGAAGTGTAAGCTAAGTATTTTGTACTCAACTCTGAGACTGAACACTATGGTCAAGGTATGAATCAGCTAACTTTATGTTTCACCATGTTGGGAGTATTAGAATAGAGATGTGGAAGGCCACCTGGGTGGCTCAATGAAGCATCCGATTTCGGCCCAGGTCATTATCTTACAGTGTGTGGGTTAGAGCCCCGCATAAGGCTCTGTGCTAACAGCTAACTCAAAGCATGGAGCCTCTTTTGGATTCTGTGTCTCCCTGTTGCTCTGACCCTCCCTTGCTCATGCTGTCTTTCTCTCTCTCTCTCTCTCTCTCTCTCACTCTCTCTCTGTCAAATTAAAAATAAACATTAAAAGTAAAAGGATGGAGATAGATACACTGAGGAATGCTGTTCCTATGAGAGATGAGAATGGGATAAGTCTGAGAATGAAGGACTAGTACAATCTCCTGGCTAGCCGACTGTCTCAGGACTAAGAAACATATATGGGCCAGGGCAAAGGGAAAACTCTGTCTCTTTCAGCGGGAGTCCTCAGGGCAAGATGCATGTATTCTTACTTGAGAAAGAGAGGAAAAGATTCTGGGGTTCACCCTTTTCATTTCCCATCCTATCAGTGGATAGAGGCAACAGTGATTCAAGGAGAGTAGTGTTGGAATACACATGGGCAAACCAATGATGGAAATGTGGTTTAGATTTGTATTTTCCTGATGATGAGGGACGCTGAACATCATTTCACGTGTCTGTTTGCCATCTAGATATACTCTTTGGAGAAGTGTCTGTTCATATCTTCTGCCCATTTATTCACTGGATTATTTGTTTTTCANCCTACACAATATCTTTTCTGCCCTCCCTTCCCCTTTCCCCCTCCCCTGGTTTCCGCAGCACCTGGGGTTGTGCCTGAGCATCTGGCTCCTCAGTGCCTAGAGAGCCTGCTGCGCCTCCTCCCCACACTGTCAAAAGGCAAACCACGCCTCCGTTAACTTTAAATTTCCTCACTGGTTCCACAGGAAAATATAAACACTGGGAAACTTTTAAGGGGACACAGATAAAATATTATTAAGATATACAAGTCTTTGAAATCATATAACTTAGGGCACCTGGGTGGCTCAATCGGTTGAGTGTCAGACTTCAGCTCAGGTCATGATCTCATGGTTTGTGGGTTCGAGCCTGCATTGGGCTCTGGGCTGACAGCTAGCTCAGAGTCTGGAGCCTGCTTGGGATTCTGTATCTCCCTCTCTCTAACCCTCCCTTGCTCACGCTCTCTCTCTCGGAAATAAATAAAACATAAAAAATGAAATCATAAAAGTTTATTCTACTGAGGTTGAAAGGAATGGAATTTTTAAAAATATTTTTATTTATTTCTAGGAGAGAGAGAGAGAGACAGCATGTACAGGGGAGGGTCAGAGAGAGAGGGAGACACAGACTCTGAA
>NW_027527632.1:7006-28406 GCF_008692635.1 Crocuta crocuta
TAAGCGAAAGTCGGACGCTTAACCGACTAAGCCACCCAGGCGCCCCTCATGAGTAATTCTTAAGATACTTTTCAGGGTGTTTGGCAACCTAAAATTTTGACGTTTTGCTTAAGTGAAAAATTAAATTAAGTTATTCAGATATTGAAGTCTCTTCCCAATCAAATAGAATGCTGAAGCATTGCTTACTAAACAGAAGTTTATGCTTCTGGATTCTTATTAAATACATACATACAACTAAAAATATTTAAATCCATGTTTATGCTTAATGGATTCATAAGCCTACCATTGAAAAAAATTTCTGATGGAACAGATAATTCACATTTGGTCACTACTTGGTGTTCACTGGAGACTACAGCTAAGAGTTAAAATAATGCTAAATGTAGTTAAAACTAATAAAAATAAAAAATAATTAAAACAACTCTGTATGTAAAAAATAAGAGATATAAAAAATAAATATAAGATATGGAGATATATTTTTGTTGACGGTAAAAGAAAGTAATTTTGTCCTAAATGAGACTGGTTACTTAGAGAAAAAATGGCTTGGGACAAAATCTAATTTAAAAAAATTGTAAAGGATTTATGAAAGAAAAACTTTAAAAAGAAAATTCTATGTGTGGGCAGGAAGGACTAAGGCTAAAATAAATAAATTTTAAAAGTACACGGGGTTAAGTTTAAAATTCTTCTTCCTTTGATCCAAAGGCTGGAAAATGACGGCAATACTCTTGTTGCCAGCCTCCAAACTCCTCCACATTTGTGCTGTTCCTGGTTAGCAGAGAAGTGGATGCCTATAGCAAATAAAGGATGGATGATATATAAAGGGCTTTTACTAAGATACATGAAAGCCACTTTACTGAAGTTAGACCATTGTATACCACAAATGAATAGCCACATGGCTGAAACAGATAGATGTGGGCATTGCTGAAAAAGGCAGGGGAATAGAACCTAACTTTGGCCCTTTAGCCCCCTGCCTCAACGACCAATGATCAGTATGTAAGTTACTGCCGAGCCAAAAAAATAAAAATAAATGAGTGCATCCTACAACAACCACAGGAAAAAAAAATTTTTTTTGTTAATGGTAATAAATAAATAAGTGGGGAAGTAAATAAGTAAATATAATTTTAACAAAAAGGGAAAACAACAGGGCAACATGCCCCTTCTAAGTTGTTGTACTTACACCTTGATTGGATTTACCCATTCTTTATAATCCCCAAGGCCAAATCATTGTGAAATAAACATATATCACGCTCAAAAGACATGTTAAAAAATAAAAAGATAAAATAATCAATAAAAAGACCTCTGGCCGTCTGCATTACAACCTCAGTTCCTTCTTGATCGTGCAATGATTATTCTTGATGTTTTAAATCTTAATCCTTAAGGCCTTACAGTAGCAGCTGAGTGACATTCTTCAAAATAAGATAAACCCTCTCACCCTATGGTGCTAGGCAAAAGCCCTGAAGGTGGAGGCACATGGACTGGACCCACTAAACTTCTCACCTGCTTGTGTTCTTTCAGATTCCGGACTTACCATGGCATCATGGAGACTGCCAGGATATCTTGCAGTGAACCAGGACATCCAGAGAATTACTCTGAGTGAGCGGCCACCAACCCCCTTCTTCAAGATGGAAGAAGCCTTGGGGTGCCAGGGTGGCTCAGTCGGTTAAGCATCGGACTTGAGCTCAGGTCATGATCTCAAGGTACGTGGGTTTGAAACCCGTGTTGGGCTCTGTGCTGACAGCTAGCTCAGAGCCTGGAGCCTGTATCAAATTCTGTGTCTCTCTCTCTGACCGTCCCCTGCTAACGCTCTCTCTCTCTCTGTCTCTCTCTGTCTCTCTCTGTCTCTCTCGCTCTCTCTCTCAGAAATAAATAAAACATTTATAATTTTTTTAAAAAAAGATGGAAGAAGCCACGTCATGGACGTCTCATCCTGAAGCCACTCCACAAACGCAAGTCCTTGCCCCTGATATAACATGGGAAAGTGTTAAATGCCTGTCCAACCAGGCTGGCATCCTCTTACGAACACTGATATCACATACACCCCTAATTCACATCGGATGACCATGATTTCTGTCATTAACCAAAACTTTGATATGTGTAACCCCGATTATATTCCTTGCCCTCATTTGTCCAGGCCAAACTCAATATTCATATTGTGCTCATCTTCCGTAACACACCTATATCTGATAACTTNAGGATGGATGATATATAAAGGGCTTTTACTAAGATACATGAAAGCCACTTTACTGAAGTTAGACCATTGTATACCACAAATGAATAGCCACATGGCTGAAACAGATAGATGTGGGCATTGCTGAAAAAGGCAGGGGAATAGAACCTAACTTTGGCCCTTTAGCCCCCTGCCTCAACGACCAATGATCAGTATGTAAGTTACTGCCGAGCCAAAAAAATAAAAATAAATGAATGCATCCTACAACAACCACAGGAAAAAAAAATTTTTTTTGTTAATGGTAATAAATAAATAAGTGGGGAAGTAAATAAGTAAATATAATTTTAACAAAAAGGGAAAACAACAGGGCAACATGCCCCTTCTAAGTTGTTGTACTTACACCTTGATTGGATTTACCCATTCTTTATAATCCCCAAGGCCAAATCATTGTGAAATAAACATATATCACGCTCAAAAGACATGTTAAAAAATAAAAAGATAAAATAATCAATAAAAAGACCTCTGGCCGTCTGCATTACAACCTCAGTTCCTTCTTGATCGTGCAATGATTATTCTTGATGTTTTAAATCTTAATCCTTAAGGCCTTACAGTAGCAGCTGAGTGACATTCTTCAAAATAAGATAAACCCTCTCACCCTATGGTGCTAGGCAAAAGCCCTGAAGGTGGAGGCACATGGACTGGACCCACTAAACTTCTCACCTGCTTGTGTTCTTTCAGATTCCGGACTTACCATGGCATCATNATAAACCAATGATGGAAATGCAGCATGCTCAATCAACTCAATGAAAACAACACTGTGCAGATTGCACAAGGTAGCGATCTTGCTTCTCTGGGTTAGTCATGTAGGAAAAGACGTCTGGAAGTTTGAAGGAAGTGTTATATACCCAAATGTGTGACGAACCCTGTGGCAAACCCTGCATTCAATTAACACATTTTCCACGAGGTTACTAATGTTGGAAAACTGATGCAGCGACCAATGATAGAAGAGCAGTATTCTCATCTGGGTGAATCCACACTGTGGGGAATGCAGCATTCAGTTACCATCTTGTTTCAGCATGTGATTCATGTTTGAAAACACATTCATTGAAGTTCGAGGTAAATGTGATACGCTCAGCTCTGTGAATGAACACTGTGTGGAAGCCAACAATGAACTAACATCTAGTTTCACTTGTGTTAGTAATGTTGAAAAACAGATGCTGAGACCAAGGATGGAAGTGCAGTATGTTCAGCTCTGAGAAACAACAGGGTGAGGAATGCAGCATTGAGTTACCTACCATCTTGTTTCACAAAGGATTCACGTTGGAAACACATGCATGGTGGTATGAGCTAAGTGTTATACCACACTGATACTCAGCTAACAGTTTCTGCCCAGGGTTCCTCCGAAGCCATGGTGGGGGACACCTGCAGGAACCCACTTGACAACTCCTGCACAGAAAGACTTTGACATGGGCAGACATTGAGTGATAGATGGTAGGATTCAGGAGTTAATGCTATCCTGACCCTGCCTGCTTCTCATAGAGGATCCCAGTAGACACACCAGGGACCAGTGCAATAACACCACCATTTTTGCTTTCCTATTTCCCTGTTTCACACTTCTCTGTCTCCAATTCCTATTTCTTGACCACAGACTCTTGTGTCAGGCTCTCTTTCTGGCAACACGGGCTACAAGACCACCTGAGCCTTGTGCTAGAAATGACCTATTGGCACCCAGTCTCCCTGTTTGCCCCNCCGTATTCCTGTGTGCTGCAGGGGCTGGAAGGCTGAAGACTACCTTTCCCAGGCCCCCCTTGCTGGATGCAACTGCTCCCCCAGAGGAACGCAGTTATGCTCACCAATACCCGCTACTGCTCCACCAAAGGGAAGCACCGGAGGCGTGAGCTGGAAGGTAGAGGGAGGCAGAGGCCATTCTACCTGCAGTGTGCTGGCTGCTGGCTGGGATCTGGCAGACCGGAGTTTTCATGGCAGAGGACGCTATGTTCNCAGACAGGATTTTTCATGGCAGCGGACGCTATGTTCCTTCCATTTTTTTGTCACCACTTAATGGATGTGCAACTAGGATGCTGCAAGAATTTCCTGCAAGGTGGTAGCTGGGATAGTGTGACCTACCACAGGGCAGAAGTGTGCCCTCACCTCCAAGCTTCCAGATCTTTCTACATTTAATTCCCTACATTGACTATCTTTCTGTACAAAATACCTAGAGTGTTTTCTGTTTCCTGCACTTATCCTTGACTGGTTGGGCCTCCTCACCTCTACCATATACTATCCCACCAGGCTCAGATGGAGGGATGTTGAAAGGCCACATATTTACCCAAAGAAACATCTAGAAAGAGCCAGCAGCCATCCCCCCATTCTTCCTTACTAGATCAACTTTCCTTCTGGAAGTTGGCTTGGGTATGTGACCCGGTCCTGGCCCAGGAACCTGAGGGAAGTGTGTATAAGATGCATTCTGGGATAGTTTATCTTCCTGATAAATGGAGACACACAGGAAACATTCTCTCTGGCACTAGATGGAGTTCTGTGAGAACATGATGCTTGGGATCGTGACAGCCATCTTGCAATCATGAGGGGATAAGTCTGTGGATGAAAGTCAACATACTGAGAATGGTAGAGGGGACAGACAGAAATACTAGGTTGAGCCACAGCATTAACCCTGGAGTTGCATGCTTTTACTAGGCATCACCCAGGTGGGACCCTTTCCCTCTGAACCACATAGAGGCCGGCTCAGAACACGTCAGTTTCTTCCATGCTGACATGCTGGAACCCAGGGATACTGGGNTGCAGTATGTTCAGCTCTGAGAAACAACAGGGTGAGGAATGCAGCATTGAGTTACCTACCATCTTGTTTCACAAAGGATTCACGTTGGAAACACATGCATGGTGGTATGAGCTAAGTGTTATACCACACTGATACTCAGCTAACAGTTTCTGCCCAGGGTTCCTCCGAAGCCATGGTGGGGGACACCTGCAGGAACCCACTTGACAACTCCTGCACAGAAAGACTTTGACATGGGCAGACATTGAGTGATAGATGGTAGGATTCAGGAGTTAATGCTATCCTGACCCTGCCTGCTTCTCATAGAGGATCCCAGTAGACACACCAGGGACCAGTGCAATAACACCACCATTTTTGCTTTCCTATTTCCCTGTTTCACACTTCTCTGTCTCCAATTCCTATTTCTTGACCACAGACTCTTGTGTCAGGCTCTCTTTCTGGCAACACGGGCTACAAGACCACCTGAGCCTTGTGCTAGAAATGACCTATTGGCACCCAGTCTCCCTGTTTGCCCCGTCCATATTCCTGTGTGTTGCAGGGACTGGAAGGCTGAAGACTACCTTTCCCAGAGCCCCCACCCCCCCACCCCTTGCTGGATGCAACCGCTCCACCAGAGGAAGGCAGTTATGCTCACCAACACCCGCTACTGCTCCACCAGAGGGAAGCACCGTAGGGGTGAGCTGGAGGTAGAGGGAGGCAGAGGCCATTCTTCCTGCAGTGTGGTGGCTGCTGGCTGGGATCTGGCAGACAGGATTTTTCATGGCAGCGGACGCTATGTTCCTTCCATTTTTTTGTCACCACTTAATGGATGTGCAACTAGGATGCTGCAAGAATTTCCTGCAAGGTGGTAGCTGGGATAGTGTGACCTACCACAGGGCAAAAGTGTGCCCTCACCTCCAAGCTTCCAGATCTTTCTACATTTAATTCCCTACATTGACTATCTTTCTGTACAAAATACCTAGAGTGTTTTCTGTTTCCTTCACTTATCCTTGACTGGTTGGGCCTCCTCACCTCTACCATATACTATCCCACCAGGCTCAGATGGAGGGATGTTGAAAGGCCACATATTTACCCAAAGAAACATCTAGAAAGAGCCAGCAGCCATCCCCCCATTCTTCCTTACTAGATCAACTTTCCTTCTGGAAGTTGGCTTGGGTATGTGACCCGGTCCTGGCCCAGGAACCTGAGGGAAGTGTGTATAAGATGCATTCTGGGATAGTTTATCTTCCTGATAAATGGAGACACACAGGAAACATTCTCTCTGGCACTAGATGGAGTTCTGTGAGAACATGATGCTTGGGATCGTGACAGCCATCTTGCAATCATGAGGGGATAAGTCTGTGGATGAAAGTCAACATACTGAGAATGGTAGAGGGGACAGACAGAAAATACTAGGTTGAGCCACAGCATTAACCCTGGAGTTGCTTGCTTTTATTAGGCATCACCCAGGTGGGACCCTTCCATCTGAACCACATAGAGGTAGGTTCAGAACATGTCAGTTTCTTCCATACTGACATGCTGGAACCCAGGGATACTGGGACTTCAAAGAGCTGGACTTGGACCAGAGTGAGGCAAGCGACGCATTTGCCTCAGATGCAAATTTTTAGGAGGTAGCAATAAAGTCAGGAATCAGAATCAGAATAAACAATATTATAGTGCAATATTTCAAAAAATCAAAGCTAATATAAAAAAGATCCAATGAACAAAATACCATGATTTTTATAAAGAGACTAAAGAATCAGTGTCTCCTGCTAGGTCTGCTCAGCTTGTGATTCCCCTCAGGGCCCTCTTGATGAATCTCACCTATGTCAATCCATATAGTGAAGCAGGGCTCTAGGGTTTTGAGACCTGGGTCCATGGACTGGCTGTGCCAAAGACTTGATGATTCTAAGCAATCCCCTTCCCTTCTCTGGACTCTGGTTACCCCATCTGTCCTGCATGGAGGCTAAGGCATTGTCAAGATGGTCTCCTCACCCGTCTTCCTCATCCCCATGGCCTGCTGAGGTTATTGTCCCTCTCCTTGGGAGGCTGTGTCTCCTGGGCCATCGACTCCTGGCTATTAATATCTCCACCATCCCCGGCCTGATCAGGGTGTTTAATGACTGCCAGCTGTGGCTCTGGCCCCCTCCCTTGGGAGAGAAAAGAGCAGTTCCTGTTCCCACATGGGGGAGCTAGGAGGAGGCAGGGTCATTGCTCAGGAAAACAGGCCCTGGGCAAGTGGTGGGAACAGAGGGGCTGACTCTGTCTCCTCATCCTGCTGGGCCCAGCACTGCCCAATGGAGGTGCCTGCAGATACAGACTCCCTGTGCCCCTGCCCTGTGGGGGCTGCCCCGGCCTCCCCACCCTTGTCTGGGCCTTGTCCCTTTCAATCCTGATTTCAGTAGCCTTGGGGCTCTCCCCAGACATCCCCACAGACATTACATTCAGCATGTCCCCAACCAGGTCACCATCTCCCCACATCCCCTCCTCTTCCTCCTCGCTTACCTGGATGATGGACTGCCAACTTTTCCTCAGCTTGCCCCTGGGGCCCTTCTCAGCAGCCAGGGTGGCCTGCCCCAAGTCCACCTCATCCCCATGGCCTCATTTAAGAAGCCTCCACTAGGTTCCTGCAACTAAGGGCCCACCCCAGGTACCTGCTTACTTGGATTTGGGTGTCCCTGACACACATCATGCTCCCTTTGGCCCTAGAGACACCTGCTTAGTCCTTGGAGACAACCTGATGTCTCTTCACCAGGGAAGCTGCTCCCTATTCATTCAGCCGGCACACTGACCACCATCCTTGTTCAGCCTGTGTCCCAGAGTGGTAGGTACTGTCCACATGGTGACCTCTGCTGTCGAACTGATGGTGGCCTTCTGCACCAGGATGGAGGGGGCTCCTTGCTCCTTTTTCCAGGAGGTGCCCAGCTGAGTTAACTGGTCTTTGCCCTCAGGAACTGGGGTCAGGGCTCAGTCAAGTGACAGGACCTAGTCTGTGCCCTAAAGGCCCAACTTTACAGCTGAGATTGGGACAGGAATCACTGTGTGCCATGGAAGTCAGGGGACTGGGTCTAAAGACCAGGCTCTGGGTCTCCCTAATCCTAGGCTGTCCCTGGCGTCACCTATCCTGTGGCCTCACTACTTCTTCCCTCTTGTATTTCACTCTGAAGTAGAGTTGAGGAGAGAGGTCTGTGTCACCTGGCCTCCCGTGGAGGGGCCTGAACGTTTGGGGCCCCCAACCTTGGTGAAGTCCTTGAGGTACCCAGCAGGTGGCACTAGAGATGAGCTGGACTGGCCTGACAAGTGCTTTGCAAGGCAGGAAAGGGACAGGACTGGGGAGGTTGGAGGGAAGAAGGTGTGTAGGAGAAATCTGCTCGTGGTTGCCCCACTCTCACAGGCAGCTTGGGATGTCTACCCATGGCATCTACCCGCCTGAGACCGTATTTCAGCTTCTTTCTATTCCTGAATGCCCGACACTGGACTTTTCACCTACTCTCAGGGCAGGACCTCACCAGTATTCTTCCTTTTGCTGGATCTCTCCATGTTTGCTTCACTTGCCACAGTCCTGGCTGATGAATCTGGTCTCCTCTGGGCTCTCTCCTTTCCCCTGAAGCTATGCCTCACTAACGGTGGGATTTCAGGCACTGTGGTGGATGGGCTGGGTCTAGCTTGGTCTGGTGGTCCTTCCTGTCCTTCCCATACCTCAGGCAGCCTGTGGGATCACTGATTTGGAAGGCAAGGTGCTGCCCTTTCCTCTACAAATGCCCCACTTCTTGGATCTGTGAACTCCTCCCATTTCTGTTTTCCCTCCTCCCCTTACCCTCTTCCACCAGCCTGAGCTCATCCCTCAGTTCCCGAGAACGATTCCTTATTCTCTCAGCCTCCATCTTCTCTGCATCCCCTGGCCCCCAGTCAGCTTGGGGATCTCCCTCCCATTGCTGTCCTCCCCGAGCCCAGAGGACACAGCAGGTGGCAGAGGGCTCTGTGCAGCCCCTTCCTCATTAGCCACTCATGCCGTAGCCAGGAGCTAAGCCTAGCTATCCATCAGGTGGAAAAACTGAGGCCCAGAGATACAAGAAACTGTTCAAGATCTATGAACACATCTGAATTAGAATTGGGACTAAAAGAGTAGGGCTGGGTCTTCTGGACCTTACTAGTAGACAACATCTCTGGAACCAGTTTAGAGAGGGACTGAGCTGGGGGGTGGCCAGGGAGGGAAATCAGAGAGAGAGAGAGAGAGACTTGGTCCAGCTGGGAGAGAGGAGGAGCATGGCCATCCTGTTTGGTCCTGATATCTTATCCCCTGTCCCTTGGAGTAGTAGGGATAGGAGGCTCTCTCGGGGAAGAATAGAACAAGTTCCAGGTGACCCAAGTGCCCATGCCCAGCTCTCCTCACCCCATCAGTGGTCACCACCATTGGCCTGGGCAGAGGAATGGATGGTGAGTGCTGAGAATGCTCTCTCCAGTAGGCCAGTGTGCGCCTGAAACCAAAGCTAGGGACATTCCTTCCTCTGTCCTACAGCTGACCATGCACAGGGAAGGGATGGCACGCGACTCTAGATGGAGTTTGCCACAGTCAGACCTGCTGGGCCACTGATCCAAGGGTATGTGCCTGGGACTACCCCTGGTCACTCTGATGCTGGCCTGACCCCTGACTCAGGCCCCCCATAGGCTGCTGGGTTGGTTGGGACTGTCATTTGGTGATGGGTTCTGGGATGGTACTGAGTAAGCTTTGAAGGAGACTTGTAAGCAGATCTGAGGCTTTGCCAGCTTTTTCTAGCTTCCTTTTACCAGTTGGCATCCCTCTCCCGCTCCCAAACAAGACAAGCCCCCTGCAGGTTTGCAGGAAGTGGAAGCCAAGGGGTCAGGCAATGGCTTTGGAGACCTCTTGCTAATTGAAATCATTGACTTTGTCTTACTGCCTGGGTCGTACTGGCTCTGTCACTCATTTTGGTGACATTTGCTCTGTCCTCTATCTCCTCTTAGCTAAACCCTGGGCAGTTCAACATGGTCACCTCATACCCCATGCACACCTGTCTGCAGGAATCACTGTGGCCTGCAAAATGCTCCCATTTAACCATTTCTGGGATTGTGGGCAGCTTGGGCAGCTGTTTGGTACTGATCTAATAGAATTGCCTCCTCTTGGCTGGATCTAGAAGGTCAGGGGACACAATGAGAACCACGTATAACTTCACCACTCTCAGAAGACATGGAACATCACTCAATGAGACATGAGTCGAATATGTTTAGAAGTCTGTGTTTCTCACCTGAAGTGTAGGATTCTCATCCCAAGCCAGAGGGGTGGTGACATCAGGGTTCAGTGATGCTTGTGACCTTCCCTTCTCTGAATGTGGGGAAATGGCCAAAAGTTGAGAGCTGGTCTTCATTTTAGGTCACGAGGAACATCAACCACCAGGGAAACCAAGCCAATTCAACCCAACATTTATTGTTACACGGCCTGTTTACAGTCCTGAGGGTGTCTTCTGGCTGAAGCATGGGCAGGAAGCCATGTGGCCACAGGGTGCAGGGTTGACACAGGATGTCATGACCACCAGGCTCTTGTCCAGACAATATACAGGCTCAAGGACTTCCCAGCCATACTCCAGTGTGGCTCCGGTGGGAATGGGGTTGCAGGGATGGTGGCCATAACATAACTAAGAGGATGAAGCTTGTTACAATATATAAAAAGCAGGAGTTAAGAATTTGTGCCTTTGCTTTCTCATCTGACAGATCTGAGATCAAGCCCTCTCTGTGTGACAAGGCGAAGTACCTCTCTGTGAGAGAGGTTTCCTGACCTGTTAAATAGGGACAGTCGTTCCCATCTTGCTGGGTTGATGTGAGGATTAAGGGGCCCATGAGTGCACATCTCTCAGCCTGATCCTAATCGTTGGCACACCTGGTGGGCAGCCAAGGGGCACTCCCACTGCTTATAGAGATGGGAGGGCTGGTGGCAGTCCCAACCATTCCAGCCACCCTGGGACCACTTCACTACAGCAGGGATTATGTAGATACCTGTGCCCCCTAAACTGAACTCTCTGTAAAACCACGCCTGCCTGAAGCAGAGAACCTCCTCCACTCGGAGGAGCTAACTGCTCAGAAGACGACGACGGGGGAGGTGATTGCATCTTGGAAGAGATGTCTTAATGATAATGATGCGTAACTTGAAGAAACTTGACAGGAACGGTGGAACTTCAGGCCCTGTTGAGGTGATGGTGGCAGCGGGTGACCTTTAGGTGCAAGATCTTTGTGTCCTCGACACCTGTCATGTTCCCACATTCATTGTCCGGGAATGGGCCACTGCCTACGTTGGACGGCGCCTGAGAGCTACCAGTGCCGAGTCAGGTGAGAGCATGTAGGTTTCTTGCCCCTGATTGCTGGACGAGGACTCTGAGGGCTGAGCTCCACCCTACATCTTCCTAGGTCGGAGCACCCAGCACCCCTACTTGCAGAGAAGCGGCTCCTGCGTCTGTGCACCCTACTCTCCTCAGGAAAGCGCAAGGGCAGAGTTCTTTAGGGGCGTCCAGACAGTAGCCTGGGGACCAGGTCAGCCTTTGAGCCCAGGGCTGGGGCTGGTGTCCCCCGGGCAGGCCTCGGTGCCCGGTGCCACCCCGGGGTGGGAGGTGCGGAAGGAACGGCTGGTGGGGGCCCATGGGCGCTGGCGGTCAGACCAGGGAGACTTCAGCCTGGAAGCTGGAAGAACGGCATGCGCCCGGGCTGACGCAGGTCAGAATGGAGACCTGCCTGCTGCACGTGACCCTGGTGCTGCCTCCAGAAGGGTGCTGGTATTTGGGGTCCGAGCCCAAGAAGCCCTGCAGGTGCCAACACCTCCACTTCCACAGCAACTCCACCTGCACCTGGGAAAAGGGAGGTATTCAAGTCCGCTCCTAGGAAGCCTCCTCCATGGCTGACTGGGCTGCTCTGGATTGAGGGTGTTGAGCCAGCCAGTCAGATCCTCTAGGGGAGTCTAAATTGAGAGACCCAGATGCTACCTTGGCTAGTGCACAGTGCACTAGGGATAGGGGTTAAATCAAGGCCTTGGAGGAGGTAGGTGGGGAGGTAGGAGGCAGAGAGAAGATCAGAGAATGAGGTCTGGGGAGGGGGAGGGGAGCTGCCCCCGGGGTGGCCGAATCCCCATTCTTCTGAACACTGCCCTCCAGCTCACACGAGCTCTTCTGAGTGGATAGATTTCTGTGCTTTGTAACCAGGGCTCCACAGTAACTCAGCCTCCACTGGCTGTCCACCCCCTTTCCCTTATCTCCACTTGCCACTTAACCAAACCAATGTGCACACGAATCCCAGGTGTCCCAAGTGTGTGTGTGTGCGCGTGTGTGTGTGTGTGTGTTAACATGCAAATTCTAAGTCAGCAGATCTGGGGGGCAGAGGGCAGAAATCAGCATTTTTAACAAGATCCTAGTTATGGGCCATCACCTATTTTCTAGTCTGAGAACCACACTTGGAGTCTTAAGATTTAACCCATCCTTGCTCTGCACATATCCCATTTGTGTTTCTGGATCTTGAAACCTGAGTGCTATTGCCTGGTCCCCACAGTCTGGGAGTGGCTTACCTCACCATTGAGGAAGCAGTACGGGATGGCCACCACAAAACCCTAGGGAGGAAGTGGGGGGGTGAGGTAGACAGATTCCAGGAGACCCCAGCCCCTGTGCCACCCCTGTCCCTGTCCTTATGTTCCTCTGATTAACCAAAGGGCTAAGCATACAGTAGGTCTTAATCAAGACTTATTACAGTGGGGGAAAAATGGAATCCAGTGGCAAGGGTCCAAGACTCCAATTCCCTTAAAGCCCAGAGAAGAACACAGACTTTGGTTGATGGTTCATACCTGGAAAGACCCCATGACGAGCTCAAAGACCATTTTCACCTCAGCTGTAAAGTTGTTGGGAAAGAAGGCGACATGATGTAGTGCACTCCCAACAGGGGAATCAGAAGAAGAGTAGATTTGGCGAGCCCCCTGGGGACAAGGGAAGGACAGACAGTGGGTACAGGAGGTAGGGACAATGATCGGGGTGTGAGGATGGGCTCCTGGCTTCCAGAAGTACTATGTGCCGATGTGTTCCTGTTCCATATCTGCAGTGCCTCTATCCTCATCCCTCTCCCCGCCACCTCCGGGTCTCCTAGCCTAAAGGGAAGCATAAAGGAGAAGGAAACTCTCTTTTCTCACCTTTCTGGAGGAGGGACCATAAAGGAGGCCAGTGTTGAACCTCGAGGATGAAACCTAGTATTTCAGGCTCTGTGGCAGCCAAGGGAGAGATGCTCTCAGCCTACAGGAGGTCTTGGTTCCCTCTCTCCTGGTCTCAGCTTTCCTAATCTTTACAGTGGGATACATGTATGCTCAACATGAAAAATTATGGAAACAAGGGTCCACTGGCAACTCAGAACTGCTTTGGGTGTTATTAAGTGCAGTGCATCCACAAGAAACTAATTCTCTACTAGGGATGAGGACATTTGGGAAGGAAAACTTTGTAATTGGGGTGCTGACCACATGTGCCCAAGGCCACTTGGGAGAATGCTGAGCTCTCCAGTTTAGTACAGCTCTGTCTTTGGCTTCTCTGTTGTCCACTTCTCTAGAAGTTGCCACTTTTTCTGAGATTGCGTCCCTCCCTCCGATCCTCCCCATACCCATGCACACACTCTCAGCAGGCTCTGAAGGACCAGCTCTTCCTCCACCAGCCTTGTGTGCTTGACAGGGTCGATATTTATCACAAATGACTCATTCCTCTCATCCCTCTCCTATGGAGCAGGGTTCATCCTGGTCAGGCCTCCCAGCCACCTGACCTCAGAGCTGGCCCAGGCAGTGTGAGCTCACAGTTCCCTGGCTGGGAGAGGTCTGAGGGGCAGGAGGTTTCCGCCTTGATCTCTTCTGCCTTGGCAGTCAGTCCAGGGAAGCCTAGTCCTGGGCCTGAGGTCCCACGGCCTGGCCCCTCCTGCTCCTTCCTGGACCTGGTTCCCAGCCATGCCAAGATCCTAAGCACTGCCCACCCCTCTTTGCCCACAATTCTATCCCACATGCCCGAGGCTGACAGATGGTGGCTTTCTTTAAATTGAAGGCTTATGGGGAGTTGGAGAGTGGGAACTGACAGCCCCTCAGCGGGGAGCTCTATCTCCTGTTCCCTCTGCCCCCTGCCTGCCAACAGCTGTTCAGTTTCTATCTCACCCATGTGGACCTGGTGATGACCAGCTTCCTTTGCCTCAAAGTCAAGCCCTTTGGAACAGTTTTCCATTGGGGCAAACTGGGCCCTGCAGGCAAAGCAGAGGATAAGGATGCACAGGTCTATTGTACTGCCTCCGGACAGGCTACAGACCCCATTCTCAGACTGGAAGGGAAGTTCCTCCTACGCACGCAGCGGGGGAGAATGCCATCACACCAGGAACATGAGTCTTAGTCTCATCAGAGAGAATCACCAGATTTCAGAATAGAATCCTAAATCCAGCAGCTGGTGAGGTTCTAGCTAAGAATCTTAGAACCACAGCACAAGACTCTCCCAAGAGAAGCCAGGCCAAGAGTAGTCCAGAATCCCAGGACTGGGAAGCCCTCATGGGACACTTCAGGGTTGTCCCGTCTCTGCAGCACCAATAATCAGTCTTCTATTCCCATCTGACAGCATGCAGACCCCTACTCACCTCCCCACAGCCACCCTGTCCATGTTTCTTTAGTTCTGTCTTCAAGCCCTGTTCTCATGAAAACCTTCCTGTTTCCACAGTCCTCCCAAGAGCAGAGGGCAGCCCACACACCTTTCCAAGCAAGGAGCATGACCACTGTCCCAGGCACACTGTGCCCTCCCCCTGCCATGGCCATGTGCTTCCCACCCTTGAAGAGGAGGGAGTGTCAGTTTCCTCACCTGCAAAATGTGGACAGTTTATATGGGACTCTGTGGATGACATAAGATGATGTGTGGAAACCCCTTAGCACACACCTGGCATGGACTCCTGAGTCCTGAATGCGGCAACCTCGTTGTTCAGCTGGGGGCTTCCCCAGGGCATGCATCTACTGTGTCCCTTTTCTGTGCCAGGCACATGCCAGGGACTGGGCACATGGTGTGAATAGGGCACAGGTTATCTGTTGTCTTCTCAAGCTCTCTGGCTTGGCAGCAGATAAATAAGTGTGTGGGCCTAGGTCTCTTTCCACTGTGAGGTTCTGGAGGAAGCAGGAGGAAGGAAGAGGCACTGGGCTGGGGTGGTGCCTGATTTGGGAGCCCTTCCCTGTGCAGGCCTCTCAACCTCACTGCTGCAGGAGGCTCCCAGCATGAGACAGAAGTCCTCCTGCGGGCCCTGCTCAGCCCCCCAGCTCCCTCACTGCAGCCCAGGCAGGCTTCAACCAGACAGTCAGTAAACCACAGCCCCAGATCTAAGGAGCCTACTGTGGGTCCCGCCCAGGACCTGATCCTTGTGTCAACATCCCTCACCAGCCTGGGGCAAGTAGAAAAAGGGGACAAGTCCAAATCAGCCAGCCTTGAAGTTGGGATACTAATACCTCAAGTTTTGAGCTCCACTCTCACCAAAAGGACCAGAGTTCCATGGGCCAGGCCTGTGACATAGCCGGCACCTGGGACCATCATGAATTAGGTGGCCCATCTGAATCTACACAGAAGCTTCTCATGCCTTCTGTGGGGAGAGGGGCAACAAATATTACTGTGTGAAAGCTAGCGATTAGGAGTTATTATTAGTTTCACTAAAAGAGGGCAATTCCAAGGCTGAGAGAGGTTGGGTGACCTGCCCATGGTCACACAGCAAGGAAGCATAAGGCTCGGGATACAGACTTGGGTTAGCCTGACTCTGCACCTTTCTGAGCTACCAGACTGGCTGAAGGTGCGCCCTGTTCCCTGGGACTCTGGCTGCCCTGGGGATCCAGGGAAGGCAGGGGGGATCAGGGCTGGGTGACCTCATTGAAGAGCCCTGGGGCTGTGGCCCATGTCTCAATGGGAACTGTTCCTGAGGAGATCCCCCACTATGGGGCCCCAAGACGCAGCCTGAACTTGCATGTGATATGTAAGAGTCTCTTCCTGCTCACCACGTCATGAAAAGGAGTCACAGCCACCCCTCCACTCCTCCTGGGGCCCTCCATGTGAAAAGCACAGCTCAGTGACTAAAGGTAGAAATTGGGCATTCCTTTCCTTCTCTCTCTGTCTCCCCCAACTCTCCCTCAGCCACCAGTCCTGTCCCAGACTCCCTTCCTCACCACCACCACCATCTCACCTCTCTGGAAGTAGGGTAGCTCCCTAGAGGGCTGCTTTAATTGGCAGATGCATGGTTTTGCCTGTTCAGGGTCTGGGCACCTCTGATGGGCTAGGACTCACCCAGATCCCCTTCCCTGGGGGAGGTTTAATTGTTTCTTTGCAACCCTGCCAGTCCCATAGATTTTTCAGGAAACNGGCCAAGAAAATGCTAGCGCACCTTGGGGGCTCGGTTGGTTAAGCGTCAGACTCTTGACATTGGCTCAGGTGATGATCTCACAGTTCGAGAGTTTGGGCCCCAAGTTGGGCTCTGTGCTGACAAGTGTGGAACCTGGTTGGGACTCTCTCTCGTGCGCACAGGCGTGTGCGCACTCTCGCTCTGCCACTCTTTCTCTGCCTCTCCCCCACTCATGCTCGCTCACTCTCTCAAAATAAATAAGTAAACTTAAAAAAATTTTTTTTAAATCAGAAAAAAAATGCTGGCTGCCTGGAGAGCCTGTTGTCTTGGGTTGGACCTCAGGAATCTTCTCTGTGTGCCTGAGAGATTGGCCCCACAGGCCCCACCACACATGTCCCCAGGCCCACAGAGAAACAGGGCTCTTCTTGGCCATGTGTACTCCCTCAACAAGCAAGACAGCCTGGAGACCAGGCTGGGGTTAGTGAGGCAGGGTGGGGGCTTCCGCTGTGCTGTTTTATAGATATGTGTGCACCAAGAGACACACACAGACCAGCACTCCCAGGCACAAAGAACCACAGTCATACATGCATATATACGTACACGAATGCTTCCTTGGACATGGGAAGACCAGACACAAGCAAACAGAGGCACAGACAGACATGCAGCTCACAAACACGCACACATAGACATGAGTGGGCACAGCACAGATATTCACACTCGTACATCCACGATCACACACAGACGACACACAGAGACACAGCGCAGCAGGCAAACATATCCAGGCATGTCCAGGCTTATGCAGACACATGCTCCTGACACACAAAGACACTCAGAGTCAGACATCGAGCTTGCAGACCCCAGAGGCCCAGGCAGCTCCAGATGGACATGAGCCGGGAGCACACACCTAGATGTGCATGAACAGGCCTAGAGCCCCACCCACACAAGGTCATGGGCAGACTCACTTGCCCTCGTCTGGATCCCAGGCTGCCTTCCCAGTGACAGGATTTTGGCACCCAACAGGCACCCTGTGCCAGCAATTACCTCACTAGGATCATGAAGCTGGCTCTCCCTCGGGGCATAGGAGGCAGTGCCATGGGGGTCCTAGATTTGGGGTCTGGGCGTCTCTGGGGTATTTGCAACCCTGGATCCTACTGTTGGGGGTTGCTGAGGATGGTCCACCATGTCTCCTGCCTCTCTGACCTGGAGGGTAGGGCTGGGTGCAGAGGCAGTGGGTGGTCTGGCCACCCCTCACCCAGGTCTCAGGCCTAAGGCCTCAGGCGACAGGAGCCTATCCTTCCTCAAGAGCTGAGGGGGGGGGAGGGAAGGGGGCAGTAAAGGCCATCTGTGAGGCTACACACACTGACTTCTGGTGCAGGAAGCAGATTCTGGGCACTAGGGCCAAGAAAGAGGGATCCAGGAAGGGTTGCATAACTGTCAGTCTCTGAGAAGTGACAGGAGACAGGGGAGCTTGGGACATGTAAAGATGTTCCTGCTCCGAGCAAGGCTGTTACACAACTGCAAGTTTGGCCTCGGGGAGGTGACCTGATAGAGAGGCCCAGAGCAGGCACATCCACCCAACTGCTCCAGCCCTACTCTGCCCTCAGTGAGCCTTGAACTCCATACCCTCCCCCAATCCTGAGGGGCAGTCTGCCTAGGCACCTCCCACCGTCCCAGCCTCTCTGCTTCTCCACAGCCTGCCCACCCTTTAGAATCTGTCCCAAGGGTACTTTTCAAAGGAAGGCTCCAGAATCCCTCCCATTCCTATCTCAGCTGTGGTGTGGGGCACCGGGCTGGGGTCAGTCATCAGAAGTGCTGGCCTTGCTGGCTCAGAGAACTTGGGCAGCCTCCACCTGAAGGTGTCTCTGGCGCCACCCGTCAGGCCCTCATGCTACCAGGCCAGAGCTCTCCCACACCCGAGCTGGGCCTGCACATGCTCGGCCTCTGAGTGTGACTGTGACTTGTCTCACCAGCTGCACAATGAGCAGGTGGTTCATCTGGCCTGCTGACGGTGGGTTGGGATGGAGAGGGAAGCCTGTGTGCCTCAAGGCCTATGTGTGTGGTGGCACCTCTGGGTGCAGAGCTGGGAGTTGGGAGGAAAAAGCTGGGCCTCAGAACCCCCAGTTTAGTGTGTTCTCCTTGGCTCACAGCAGGACACTTCCAGACCTGGGGCAGATGATGGGATTGGAGAGGCCCATTAGGACTTCCTACTTCCCTGCCCCCCAGCTTCCAGCGGCATCCTCTCCTCACCGCCAGCAGCTCTGTGACGCTATTCCCATCTGATACATGCAGGAGGAATGTGCCCTGGATCTGGGCTCATCGGGTGAGGAGAGCAGGGCTCCCTGGGGGTGTGTGGGCTCTCCTCCTGCAGGGCCTCACCTGCCGTGTCATTCTCCTGCTGGGCCTCCTCCAGGCACTGCTTGTGCTGCACCTCAATCAGCTGCAGGTAGTAACATTCCTCCTGCTGCAGGATGGTTGCATGGGTGCCCTGGGGAACAGAGAAATGGAGAGGACCCGTCAGCCTCATCCACGGCCTACCTCTCATCCACAGACTCTAGGAGCATGAAAGTCAACAGGGCCTGTCACTTGACTGACCCAAGTTCTAGATGGAACCCCAATCCCAACCTCAGACTAAAACCCAACCCTGACGTGTATTGGACCCAGAGCTCTTGACCGTAGTCCCCAAGGCTGGGTCTGCCTTGAGGGCCCTGTTGTAGCTTCCTGGTGGTTCCAATAGTGCCGCAGCTGTAACAGCTTTGTCCTTTGTGTGGGTGGCACTGCTCTGGTACCTCTCTGTAGAGCTCAGAGCTGGCCCTCTGGACTCTGCTACCCTTCAGCCTGGGTTGGGAGTCCTCAGTGCTTGCCTCAGACACTGCGGACGAGTAGGGCCCAGCTAGTGCTACCTGGTTACGAAGACTTGGTCCCTGGAGCCAGGCCTGGGAGGAACCCAGGAGTCTGGATGCATCTTCCAGCCCCTGTCCTCGTTCCAGGAGCCTGTGCTTGGTCTCCTGGGTCACCAGGCTGGAAAGGGACACTGGCCTCTTAACTCACACGTCACCTGCCTTCTTCTTAGCTTCTAAACAATTTAAGCTATAGCAGATCTAATGAAGGAGTGGAGGTTTCAGGAAATAAGAAGGGCTCCTCTTGGGTGTCTTGCCATCCCACTAAACCTCCTCTGTCCCTGTCCCTGTCCCTGCTCCTGCTTCTGGGAGGTAGGGAGAAGAGGGATGGGAAAGCCCAAGTCTCTCCCCTCCCTGTTCCTGAACCCTGGCCAGGGATCAGGGATGGAGCCAGACCCATGTACTGGCATGGGGGGCGGTAGGCATTGGCATTGGAGCCAAAGGTGAGCAGGGAGTGATGGCTGCCCAGGAACAGGCAGTAAAAAATACAGGTCTTGGAACCACTGGGTGGGCAAGGGCAGGTGAAGGCCTCTGTGGAGGAACCAGTGAGCTGGTAGAAGCTTCTGCTGGTCTCTTTGGCTGCCACCCCTGGGCAACCTTCTATCAGTTTCCTCATCTTTGCTCAGGGAGGAAGAATGCCTTAGTCTCCAACAGGGGCGCCTGGGTGGCTTAGTCGGTTAAGCGTCCGACTTTCGCTTGGGTCATGATCTCGCGGTTCGTGGGTTCGAGCCCGGCGTCAGGCTCTGTGCTGACTGCCAGCTCAGAGCCTGGAGCCTGTTTCAGTCTGTGANAAAAAAAAGAATGCCTTAGTCTCCAACAGAGCTGTTGGGGAACATTCAGCAAGGCAGCTCCAGAATCAGGGATTCTCAGTGTCTTGTTCCTTCTGCCCCGGGACAAGGTCCTTACCTCCCTCAGTGCCTTGTAGGCCAAGTGGGCCTCCACCACCTCTGTTGCTGACTCAAAGTCTTGTTGCAGTGGGACTATGGGGGCAAAGCATCTCTTTCCTTAAGCATATGCCTATCTGGCTGGTGTCAAGGGTGTGACTTTGACCACTGTTTGAAGTAAAGTGATCCCCTGGAGGGATAAGCATTTCAGGTGCCAGGGAGCTCTCCATTGCGATAGAGGAAGGGGGTCTAAGCTGAAGCTGGACAACTCAGTGACCAAGAGGCTGTGCAGCCGACTCCCTTCCACTTAACACTCTCTCATCCCCTGTGGAGGCCTTCGTGGAGACTCTCTGTCACAGAGGTCCTCACCATCCAACTTTCCAACATGCAGCTAAGCACCACAGCTGGCCTAGCCCAGGTGCAAGGAAAGACATCCTTGTCCAGGATGTCTTTCAGACTCCCTGGCACCTAGACTCGCTCACCCATGTGCCATGGCCCGGAAGTCCCACTGGGTTTCATCTTGGACCGCTAACTTTATCAGCTAACTGGGGTAACGACATTAGCTGGTTAAGTCATTGAAAACTTGGCATATGGAGAGTGCCACAGATCCATATATGGATATATGGATTTCTGTATAACTGTTTAAAAGAAAGTACATGAGAGTTGAAGGAAATGTGCCATAGTCCCTCTTTGCGGTCCCATGCTTCCCTTCTTGCCCAAAAGCATTACTGAGACTGTAATGCTCAAGATGCTCTGTCTTAAGTGATCAGTGGTGGGCTTATGCTGTTCAGGCATGGAAAGAGGGGTGGCCAAAGGTCTCTGGAATAAGAACCTGGCGATTGGCTTGTGTCCCACTACTGGTCTGTCTTGCTTGCCTGGAGCATGCTTCTCCCTGAAGCACCTTCCCAGCCCCACTGCCCTCCAGCAACAGGGTTTGTTCTGCCTTCTGCCCATTCTCCCCTCCCATCCCCCCACCACATGAACGCAGGTTGGATGGTGGTAGACGTTTCTTGTTGCTGCCTTCCCACCATCCTTTACCCTCCACTGGTGCCATGTCCTCATCTCTATCGGGGAATCCACCTCCTTCCCCACTCCTAGTTCTTGGGGTTCTGATGAACCCTCCTCTTTTTAAAAAAAATTTTTAATGTTTTATTTATTTCTGAGAGAGAGAGAGGTAGCATGAACAGGGGAGGGTCAGAGAAAGAGGGAGACATAGAATCTAAAGCAGGCTGCAGCCTCTGAGCTAGCTGTCAGCAAAGAGCCCGACGTGGGGATGAAACCCACAAACCATGAGACCATGACCTGAGCCAAAGTCAGACAC
>NW_027527633.1:0-487 GCF_008692635.1 Crocuta crocuta
ACCTCTAGCCAGGCTTCTCAAAAAGAAAAGAGAGAGCACCCTAATGTACAAATTCATGAATAAATATGGACTTATTACAACCAATCCCTCAAAAATACAAGCAATTATCAGGGAATACTATGAAAAATTATATGCCAACAAACTGGACAACTTAGAAGAAATGGACAAATTCCGAAATACACACTCACTACCAAAATTCACACAGGAAGAAGTAGAAAATCTGAACAGACCCATAACTAGTGAAAAAATCGAATCAGTTATCAAAAGTCTCCCAACAAATAAAAGCCCTGGACCTGATGACTTCCCAGGGGAGTTCTGCCAGACCTTNACCAGACATTTAAAATAGAGTTAATACCCATTCGTCTCAAGCTATTCCAAAAACTAAAAATAGAAGGAAAACTTCCAGACTCATTCTACGAAGCCACCATCACTTTGATTCCTGAGCGAGACAGAGACCCAGCAAAAAAAGAGAACTACAGGCCAATAT
>NW_027527634.1:0-446 GCF_008692635.1 Crocuta crocuta
ATGGAGGAACAAGGGCGAGAAGAAGGGGGGAAATGGTGGGGGAAATGGGGTGAGGCAAACCATGAGAGACTCTTGAAGCTGATAAAAACTGAGGACTGATGGATGTGGGGGAGAGGGAGTATGGGCATGGAGGAGGACACTTGTGGGGATGAGCACTGAGTGTTATGTGGAAACTAAATTGACAATAAACTATTTGTAAAAAAAAAAAAGCTTGATAACGTCACTTTTCTAGGGATATGTTTAAAGGAACATGCCTCAATTTGCTATCAGTTCTTATGCCTCCATCACCACTTTTCACGTATGCCTCTTTCGCACATCTTTGCCATAGGTGTTCCTAAGGAATGAGGAGCACATCTTGCTTTAATATGCCTGTCTAGTAATACTTTTTTCTTTGTTATCAGAAGGAAGTCCCTTGGAAGAAACATAATTTTCTCACTAATGGGCTG
>NW_027527634.1:476-2138 GCF_008692635.1 Crocuta crocuta
ATGCAGCCAAATTTTGTTGAAAGAGAAACCAACTTCTTTAACTGTGTTGTCCCTCAAAGAGGAAACATAAGTAACAATTCACAAGTTATCTGCCTGTCCTCCATGCATAGCGTATATGGAATTTTTAGAATAAAACATAACGTGGCCTAAAAAATAAAAGATAAGACATTCATAGACTTGTCTTATTAAAAATGCAATAAATAAAATAACTCAAAATATAAATCATTTTCTCCAAGATTTCTACTACTATTAGAAGAAATATTTTTTTATTCTTTCTGTGAGACTAATTGTGCTGCTACTTGATAATATTTCATGGCACATGTAGTGGTTCCCCAGCTATATAATTTTTTAGGCAAAGAAATGGTGACAGCTTTACATATCAAAATGTTTTCCTGGCTGAGGGATCAAGAGAAGAAATACTTCCTAAAATTCATGAATGTATATTATGTCCTAAGGGTAAAACAAGAATGAATGTCAACAGGGTCTTGCATTATAGTTCTCCAAACAAAAATTCCAGTTGAAGGTTATATGCCATATAGGAACAGAATTTCCTTGCCTTCAGTGCACATTTAAAGACCTTTGTATTTGATTTAATAGAATGAGAGACATAGAGGGAAGATCGAGAGTGGAGGGAAGACGATGAAGAACCAGGTAGCTCTGTCAACAAAGAAATTGACAGGAACATTAAAAATAGCTGAGCTTTGGGGGACACCTGTGTGGCTAGACTTGTTAAGCATCCGACTTTGGTTCAGGTCATGATCTCATAGCTTCTGGGTTCAAGCCCTGTGTCGTCGGGCTCTGTGCTGACATTCCGAGCCTGGAGCCTGTCTCAGATTCTGTGTCTTGGTTTTTCTCTGCCTCACCTCTACTCAGACTCTGTTTCTTTCTCTCTCAGAAATGAATAAACATTAGGAAAAAATAGCTGAGCTTTGGGTTAGGAGGGCAGCCTAGCAGTATGCAGGGGAAAATGATCCCAAAATATCTTTGGCATTGTTATTTATATCTAGTTGAAGATATGAATATATTTTACCAACTCTGTTCCTAACGAGGAAACACTTTTCTTCTGATAGTGTGGAAAATTGTCTCCCACAATAATAGGATACTATTATTCCTCCAGAAGCTACTTTTCCTTTTTGGTTATTTGTTACAAGAAAGTGATGGAGAAAGAATAAAATGTACTTTTATGTTTTTCTGTCTCGCTGCANNCTGCAACAGGCATCTCTTTTCACATTTCTTCCTTAAAGAGAGAAGAGGAAGGAAACAGAAGATTATTTTAAAGTGGTTGTAATATTAACTCACTTGAACCATTGCCCCACTATTGAATTTTACCCAGCAAAACACACTGGGGTATTTCTGTCATTTAAGAAAGTTCAGTTTATACTTTTTATTAGTATTAATAAAAAGACTATGGATTGAAAGATATAAAAATTAGATTGAGAACCAGAAATCCTACATNATCATGGAATTTGTAATTTCATCAAAGGAACATTAATTTCGATTTCTAACTCCTACAAAAAAATCTCTGAGATTCAGTTTTTTTGTCTTTTATAAATAGAGCTACTGTTGCCTAGCATATTGGACTGTTATAAGGAATAGACATGATTATAAGAAAACTGATACATAGCTGACATGAATCAATCAAATTGTTATTGTCCTCATAGG
>NW_027527634.1:2229-3028 GCF_008692635.1 Crocuta crocuta
ACCCACGAAATGCATAAAATATTTGTGTGCCTTTTGAATTCCTAAGACCTGACCTATTCCATTCAAAAACAATAGTACTACTGGATCTCTGTCACATTGTTTAAATTTTTTAAATGTTTTATTTATTTCTGAGAGAGGGGGAGAGAGAGAGAGAGAGAGAAAGAGGCGGGGGGAGCAGGGGAGGGTCAGAGAGAGAGACAGAAGGACAGAATCTGAAGCAGGATCTCCAGGCTCTGAGTTGTCAGCTGTCAGCACAGAGCCCGACACGGGGCTCGAACCCAAGAACCATNCTTATAGTACCCCAAATATTTTGATGTCATTTTATCTAATGTTGGTGATACTGAAATTTGGTGGTGCTGCCGCTATATGCTATTTGCAATTCAGTATGAGATGTAACTTCAGTGTTTTCCTTAATTTCCTTAGGTACATTATGAAAACTTTAGAATAAAGTTGAATGCTAGAATCTTTGATAACTTTAGGAATTTATTCAAAAAATGCACAGTTTTTAAAGGTATTTTCAGCTGAAATGACTCTTTGTTGCTATGATTCCTTTAAAAAGTGGATGAGGGAATTTTCCCTCATTTCATCTGTTATCTTTTTGGTAAAATGAAATTAACAATGACTCTTACTTCATTACAAAAGCTTTTGTAAATTTCTTTTTACAATGAGGATTACAGATGATAATGAAGTCGTGAAAAAAAAAAAGCTTTCAATTTTTCCATGCCATGAAATATGTACAGAAATTAGAGTTTTAAAGATAGGAATTCATCAAAATATTGTTTTGGCTTAAGAGCAATTT
>NW_027527634.1:3107-3928 GCF_008692635.1 Crocuta crocuta
AAGAGCAATTTAACATTTCTGGTTTCTTCTCTCCATTTTTTTTTTAATGAGAGTGTGTGACTAGAAAAACTCCTGAGCTAGTTGTCAAGGTTCCATGGCATCTTCACTTAATGACAAAGGTAAAATAAATTAGGGACATGGGAAAGAGAGGGAAAGCTGAGGTGTATATTTTGAGTGTGACCAGACCACGTTAATGGATCTAATAATATTTTAAGCCTACTTTTAAAATGTGGTACAGTTTAGTTAATAGGATGAGTTTTGGTATCAAAAAATCTTGGGTTTGATTCCCAGGGCTACAGTGAACAAAATTATTTTTTTTAAAGTTTACTTATTTATTGAGAGAGAGCACATTCAGGAGGAGAGAGAGAGAGAGAGAGGAGAGAGAAGATTCCATGAAGATTCTGCACTGTCACCACAGACCCAGATGTGGGGCTTGAACTCATGAACCACAAGAGCATGACTTGAGCCAAAACCAAGAGTCAGACAATTAACCAACTGAGCCACCTAGGCATCCCAACAAAATTGTTTAAATGTCTTTCTGGCACACAGTAGCAAATGATGAAATTTGGTATTTTTTTAGTCTGTTTCTATTTTCACCATTTATGGCACATTGGAAATCCTAACCAAAATCAAGCCAAAGGTCTCTATAGTTATAAAAGAAATGCAAACCAGCCATTGGAAAGAGTTTCCAGGCAGAAGCAATAGTCAAATACAACAGAAAATTTGGGGGAGGAGCAGAATAACTAATATTGGATGGATGCAATATACTGCAGTTGTCTCCAAATGGCAGGAAAGAGAGATAAGAAGTGCCCAGCCACTAA
>NW_027527634.1:3976-11622 GCF_008692635.1 Crocuta crocuta
CAAAAAGAAGCCCGAAGCCACTAAAATTCCATGACCAGCATGAATATCTCCTTGTTTGCAAAGCTGCCTTTGATCTCGTAGGTCTTTATGCATGGCCAGGTTTCCTGCCATTATTAGAAGCACTGGAGTGCCTTCAGTAGTCTCTTAAGATATTATTCCCTTTCTTGTGGCACCTGGGTGGCTCAGCCCGTTGAGCATTCGACTTTGGCTCAGGTCATGATCTCAAGGTTTGTGGGTTCGAGCCCCGTGTCAACTCTGTGCTGACAGCTAGCTCAGAGCCTGAAGCCTCCTTCAGATTCTGTGTCTCCCTGTCTCTCCGACCCTCCTCTGCTCACACTGTCTCTCTCTATCAGAAATAAATAAAAATTTAGAAAAATATATTTTTCCCTTTCTTAACAATCTTAAATGGAAATTACAACAAAATCTCACAAGACAACTAGTTCCCGAAGTATCTAAAACCTGGTGGTTTGAAGAGTTGAGAAAAGGTTCAGATAAACCTAAATTTTTGAACTTTGCCCTTCACTAGAAATTATTAGCCCATCAAAGCCAGGCCATACTAATATTCAAGTTTAACAAGCTGTAAGTATAGCAGTCTCTGACTTTGCTAAAACTTGAAATATCANAATTTAAATTTGACCTCTAATTTTTATCGATATTTTTAAAATGATATCTGTATTTAGAGCTAGATCTTACTACCAATTGTTAGTTTCAAAAGATCAGGTAAATAATGCTGTTGTATGGCATATTACTTTAATTCCTTTCTCGGGCAGTAATCAGACACTTTTTAAAAATATACACTGGGGGGCGCCTGGGTGGCTTAGTCAGTTGGGTGTCCGACTTTCGCTTAGGTCATGATCTCGCGGNGGAGCCTGTTTCAGTCTCTGACTCCCTCTCTCTCTGACCTTCCCCTGCTCACGCTCTCTCTCTCTCTCTCCTATAAATAAATTTTAAAAAACATTAAAAAAGTAAAAATATATATTGACTGAGCAATTGTAATTTGAGCACAGTAGGGAAGATGTTGACATGCATTGATTTGGCATGTGGACTACCCTGGTAGAATATTTTCACCATATTTGGTGTGGTTTTCAGTTTGTTCTCAGAAATTGTTTGATAAGCCTATGACTTGAATTGGATTGATTTAAAGAGAATGCTTGTTTGAAACATATATCTTTGTCGACATGCCTCTTAAGGATCTCCTTTCCATAGAGTATCCAATGGAAAAAAGACAGCCTTTTTAACAGATGGGGCTGGGAGAACTGGACAGCAACATGCATAATGAAACTAGATCATTTTCTCACACCATACACAAAAAATAATCTCAAAATGGATAAAGGACCTGAACGTGAGACAGGAAACCATCAAAACCCTAGAGGAGAAAGCAGGAAACAACCTCCTTGATATCAACCACAGCAATTTCTTACTTGACACATCCCGAAAAGCAAAAGAATCAGGAGCACAAATGAACGATTGGGACCTCATCAAGATTAAAAGCTTCTGCATGGCAAAGGAAACAATCCATAAAACTAATAGGCAGCCAACGGAATGGGAAAAGATAGTTGCAAATGACATATCAGATAAAGGGCTATTATTCAAAATCTATAAAGAACTCACCATACTCCAGACCCGAAAAACAAATAATCCAGTGAAGAAATGGGCAGAAGATATGAACAGACACTTCTCCAAAGAGGACATCCAGATGGCCAAGAAACACATGAAATGATGCTCAGCATCCCTCCTCCTCAGGGAAATACAAATAAAAACCATACTGAGATAGCACCTCACGCCAGTCAGAGTGGCGAAAATGAACAAATCAGAGGATTCTAGATGCTGGCGAGGATGTGGAGAAACGGGCACCCTCCTACACTGTTGGTCGGCATGTCAACTGGTGCAGCCCCTCTGGAAAACAGTGTGGGGGATCCTCACAAAATTAACAGTAGAACTCCCCTATGACCCAGCAATAGCACTGCTAGGAATTGACCCCAGGGATCCAGGAGAGCTGATGCGTAGGGGCACATGTACCCTCATGTTCATAGCAGTACTCTCAACAATAGCCAAAACACGGAAAGAGCTTAAATGTCCATCAAAGGACGAATGGATCAAGAAGATGTGGTTTATCTATACGATGGAATACGACATGGCAATGAGAAAGAATGAAATCTGGCCATGTGCAGCAACATGGATGGACCTTGAGGGTGTTATGCTGAGCGGAATGAGTCAGGCAGAGAAGGACAGCTACCATATGTTTGCACATATAGGAGGATAAGGAAGAGCTTAACGGAATACCATGGGGAAGAAGAAAGGGGTAAACAGGGTGGGGAGAGGGAGAGAGGCAAACCATGAGAGACTCTTGAATGCTGAGAACAAACTGAGGACTGATGGGTGTGTGTGGGGGGGAGATGGGCATGGAGGAGAGCACTTGTGGGGATGAGCACTGGGTGTTATATGGAAACCAACTTGACAATAAACTATTTGTGAAAAAAAAAGTAAAAGAAATACAAACACAGTAAAAATAAGTATATTTGTAAACATCTGTCAGAGATTCAAAAAATAAAAGGATGTAAAATATGACATCTTATACCTAAAACATCTAGAAGACAGGAGTAAGGGTTGGATTCAAACTTAAGTAACTATCAACTTCATATAGACTGATATACACAGAAGCTGTTATATACAAACTTATTGGTGACCACAAATCAAAACCAAGTAATAGATATGCAAAAAATAAAGATAAAGGAATCCAAGTACATCCCTAAAGAAAGCCAAAAAACATGAAAGAGAGGAAGAGAAGAGAGGATTGGAGAAAGACTTCAAAAACAACCACAAAACAAAGAACAAAATGGCAATAAATATATATTTATCATTAATTACTTTGACTATAAATGGACTAAATACTTCTATTAAAAGGTGTAGGATGGTAGAATACATAAAAAACAAGACCAAGTATTCAAATTCTGCCTACAAGTGACTCATTTTAGACCTAAAGACACCTACAAGTTGAAATAGATGGGATAGAGAAAGATACATCATGCAAATGGATGTGAAAAGAAAGGCAGGGTAGCAAAACTTAAATCAGACAAAGTAGAATTTAAAGGAAATACTATAACAGTATTTATAGAACACTATATACAATAGAGGGAACTATCTAACAAGAAAATATAACCATTTTAAATATTGATGTATCCAACATCAGAGCACTCAAATACATAAATCAGTTAAAACCAAATATAAAGTAAGTAATCAACAGCAATACAATAATAGTAGGTGACTCTAACATCACATTTACCTCAATTGACAGACCATTAACGCAGAAAATCAATGCAGAAACAGGGACTTTGAATGATACAGTGGACCAGATTAATTTAAAAGATATCTTTAGAATACTCTTTTCTAAAACAGAAGAATACACATTCTTTACACGTGAACATGGAACATTTTACAGAATATATCACACATTAGGCCACAAAACAAGTTTCCACAAATTAAAAAGATAGGAGTCATACCATGCAACTTTTAAGTTCACAATGCTATGGTTTTAGAAATCAACCACAAGCAAAAATCTGGAAAGAGCACAAATATATGGAGGTTAAATAACATGGTACTAAACAATGAATGGGTCAACCAAGAAATCAAAGAAGGAATAACAAATTACATGCAAAGAAATGAAAATACGATGTTTCAAATACTTCCGGACTCAGCCAAAACAGTTCTAATGGGGAAGTTCATAGCAATACAGGCTTACTTCAAGAAACAAGAACAACTTCAAATTAAAAAATAAAAACTACTAAATTTACACATAAATGAACTAAAATAGGAAGAAAAACCCAAAACTAGCAGAAGGAAAGGTATAATAAATTTTAGAGCAGAAATAAATGATATATAGCTTAAAATATAAAATTGAACAAAGCAATAATATCAGGAGGTGGTTCTTTGAAAAGATAAACAAAATTCATAAACTTCTACCTATTATTATCAAAATACAGAATGGGGCCACCTGGGTGGTTCAGTTGGTTAAACGTCTAACTCAAATTCAGGTCATGATCTCATGGTTCATGGGTTTGAGCTCTGCATCAGGCTCTGTGCTGACAGCTCAGAGCCTGGAGCCTCCCTCAGATTTTGTGTCTCCCTCTCTCTCTGCCCCTCAACAGTTCTCTCTCTCTCTCTCTTTCTCTCTCTCTCTCTCTCAAAAATAAACTTTAAAAGTACAAATTAAAACTTAAAAAAGAGAGAGAGACATAGGGATGGAGAGAGAGAGAGAGAGAGAGGACTCAAAATCACAAATGAAAGAGGAGAAATAAAAACCAACACCACAGAAATACAAATTGTAAGAGAATATTATGAAAAATTGCATGCCAACAAATTGGACAACCCAGAAGAAATGGATAATCTCCTATAAATGTATAAGCTACCAAAATTGAAACAGGAAGAAATAGAAAATTTGAAAAGGCTGATTCCCAGCAATGAAATTGAATCAGGAATCAAAAAATTCAACAAACAAAAGTTCAGGACCAAAGAGTTTCACAGGTGAAGTCCACCAAACATTTAAAGAAGTGTTAATACCTATACTTCTCAAAAGTTTCCAAAAACTAGAAGAGAAATGAAAACTTTCAAATTCATTCCATGAGACCAGCATTAACATGAAACCAAAACTAGATAAAGACACCATAATAAAGAGAATCAAAGGTCAATATATCTGATGAACAATGAGGCAAAAACCGTGAACAAAATACCAGCAAACTGAATCTAACAATATATTAAAAGAATAATTAACCATGATCAAGTGGTATTTATTCTCAAGATGCAAGTGTGATCAGTGTTTACAAAACAATGTGATATTTCACATCAATAGAGAAAAGATAAAAAACATATGATAATGTTAATAGAAGCAGAAAAAAAGCATTTGACAAAGTACGAAATCCATTCATGATAAAAACTTTCTGCAATGTATGTTTAGAAGGAACATACCTCAACCTAATAAAGGCCATATATGAAAAACTGACAGTAAAAATTATGCTCAATGGGGAAAAACTGAGAGCTTCCCCTCTAAGGTCAGGAACAACAGAAGTATGTCTGCTCTCACAACTTTTATTCAACATAGGACTGGAAGTTCTAGCCACAGAAATTAGACCATAAAAGGAAATAAATGCATCCAAATTGGTAAGGAAAAAGTAAAACTTTCACTATTTGCAGATGACATGACCCTAAAGACCACAAAAAATCTACTACAATTGGTAAATCAATACAGTAAGGTCACAAAATACACAATCAATGTACAGAAATCCGTGGAATTTCCAAACACCGATAAGGAAGCAGAAGAAAGAGAAATTTAGAAAATAACCCACTTTACAATTGTATCAAAACAAATATCTAGAAATAAATTTAACTAAAGTAGTGAAAGATCTCTACTCTGCACACTAGAAATCAAGGATGAAAGAAATTCGAGATAATGCAAAGAAATGGAAAGATATTCCATTTTCATGGGTTGGAAAAACAAATGCTGTTAAAATGTCTATACTATCCAAAAATAATCTACAGATTTAATGCAATCCGTATTAAAATAACAGCATTTTTCACAGAACTAGACAAACAATCATAAAATTTGTACGGAGCCACAAAAGATCCTGAATAGTGAAAGCAATTCTGAAAAATAAAAACAAAACTGGAAGTATTGCAATTCCAGACTTCAAGTTATATTATAAAGCTGTAGCAATCAAAACATTATGGTACAGCACAAAAACAAACCCAGAGATCAGTAGAATACAATAGAATGCCCAAGAATAAACCCACAATTATATGGTTAACTAATCTTAACAAAGCAGTAAGAATATGTAATGGGAAAAAGTTGTGTTCAACAATTATGGCTGGGAAAACTGGACAGCTACATACAAAAGAACAAAACTGGATCACTTCCTTACACAATACACATAAATAAACTCAATATAAATTAAAAACCTAAAGGTGTTACCTAAGCCATAAAATTCCTAGAAGTGAGCTTACATAGGCAGTAATTTTTTAGATATTAGTTGTAGCAATATTTTTCTAGATGTGTTTCTTGAGGCAAAATAAATAAAAGTAAAAAATTAACTATTAGGATTATATCAAAATAAAAAGCTTCTCACAAGAAAGGGAAAAAAAAACAACAAAATTAAAAGGCAACCTACAGAATGGGAGAAGATATTTGCAAATCATATATCTTATTAAGGGTTGCTATCCAAAATAAATGATGAATCAATACAACTTAACACCCCCAAAAACAAATAATATAATTAAAAGATGAACCTATGGGAAGGGAAGGAATAATAAGATAAAAACAGAGAGTGGGGGCAAACCATAAGAGACTCTTAAATACTGAGAAGAAACTTAGGGTTTCTGGAGGGGTGTTGGGTGGGGTGATGGGATAAATGGGTGATGGGCATTAAGGAGGCCAATTGTTGTGGTGAGCACTGGGTTAGGATTAGTGATGAATTACTAAATTCTACTCCTGACACCATTATTACACACTATCTTAACTAAATTGGATTTCAATACTTTTTTTAAAAATTAAAACAAGGAAGTCAAAGAAATGGACAGAAGAGATGAACAGATTTTTTTTCAAAGACATCCAGATAGCCAACAGATACATGAAAGGAGCTCAACATCACTCATGATTAGGGAAATTAAAATAAAAACTGCAATGAGGTATCACCCCATACCTATCAGAATGGCTAAAATAAAAAACGAAGAAACAAGTGTTAGTACTGACATGGAAAAAGTTGAACCCATGTACACTATTGATGGGAAAGCAAACAGGTGCCTTCACTGTGGGAAACAGTATTGAGGTTCTTTAAAAAGTCAAAAATGGAACTACCCTATAATTTAGCAATCGCAATACTGGGTATTTACACACAAAAAAAGTAAAAAAAAAAAACAACAACCCACTAATTCAAAGTAATACATGCATCCCTATGAATATTGTAGAATTATTTACAATAGCCAAATTATGAACAAAAGCCCAAGTGTCCATCAACAAATGAATGGATAAAGAATTGTGGTATAGATACACAATGGAATATTACTAAGCCATAAAAAATGGAATCTTGCCATTCACAACAAGATGGAGGGGACTTGACAGTATTATGCTAAGTGAAATAAGTCAGATAGAGAGAGAAAAATACTATATGGTTTCACTCATATGTAGAATCTAACAAATAAACAAACAAATCAAAACAAGACAAAAAGCCAAGCTTATAGAGAATGGATTGATGGTTGCCAGAGGGGAGGTGTGATGNTGTTATACAATAGAATATTATTCAGCCATAAAAAAAGAATTAAATATTGCCATTTGCAATGACATGAATGAAGCTAGAGAATATAATGCTAAGGAAAATAGTTCAGTCGCAGAAAGACAGATACCATATGATTTCACTCATACGTAGAATTTAAAAAACAAAATAGGGGCGCCTGGGTGGCTTAGTCGGTTAAGCGTCCGACTTTCGCTTAGGTCATGATCACGCGGTACGTGGGTTCGAGCCCCGCGTCGGGGTNCATATATTGAGTGCCTATGATGTGTTAGACATTATATAAGAAGCAAAGGTACAATTCTTATCATAAAGGAGTTTTTCATCCAGCATTTTAATTATGAATGAAATTTTAGTAGTCTAGCTGATAAA
>NW_027527634.1:11894-23274 GCF_008692635.1 Crocuta crocuta
TGATAAAGATGCTGAAAACTTGCGAACTGTTTATCTGAGAATTTTTCCAAAGTTCCATGGTATCTTATGGGTCTTTAAAAATAAAAATGCATATCACTGTGTTCCCTCAACAGATATACTAGGTGATTCCCCATCATCTGTGTTTTTTATATTGTGACACCAGTTAATGGGCTGAGGTTTGAGAACCACTGGTCTATTCCAACTCCACTCCCTACACTCCCTATACAGAATATATTTATAGTTTCCTGTTAAATGCTTTCCTGACTATATTTGAAAGCATTTAGTGACAGAATCTCATCCTTTGTGAGACAACTGGGTTGTTTTTTAACACAAAGTATGAGAAAGTTGTTCCATATAGTAATATACAATGTAGATTCTTTTAATTTCTATTTACTGGCCACAGTTCATTATTAAGGAAAATAATGTTTCGTTTTGTTTCATAAAAGTCACATCATCCTACTAGCTTACAAGAAATTAGGTCAAAACTTCCAAATATTTTTTTTTCTTTTACAAATGCTGTTTATAAGCCAAGCCTCCGCTCAATCATTCTTTCTAATATGATATTTATACAATAAAAGCAGGACCTCAAAATCACTCCCATTATGTTTCATTTTATTTGTTTTAGATCATCATCCCAATCTGTAGTAGTAAATTTTTGGTATTGTAATTCAGCCTACCAACATATTTCCTTGTTTCTTATACTCCTTAAATTTGAAAAGAAATGATAATAATTTCCTAAGTTAGATAAGGAGAAGCAACATATGAGAATAAGAGAATGGGCTCTGGAGTCACAGTGAAATTATGTATCTGGGTACCAGCATTGATATTTATTATTTCCATTGCCTTTGGGAATTTATTTAACTATGTTCAGCTTCTTTATCTGTAAAGTGAGGGCAATAATAAATGTACTTTATAGTCTTATTATGTACATGTTATGTAATGTGTATAAAGAAAATTTTAGGGGCGCCTGGGTGGCTCAATCTGTTAAGCATCCAACTTCGGCTCAGGTCATGATCTCACGGTTCGTGGGTTCGAGCCCCGCATCGCGCTCTGTGCTGACAGCTAGCTCAGAGCCTGGAGTCTGCTTCAGATTCTGTATCCCCCTCTCTCTCTGACCCTCCCCTGCTCANCCCAAAAGATGATAAGTATATCATTAAACAGGGCAGATAAAGACCCTTCATAGAGCTTAAATTCTGAGGTGTTCAGAGCAAGTCAGTAAACATACAAACATATAATAACTAATAAAATAATTTCAGAGAGTGGCATTGCTATGAAAAATAGGTTAAAGAGATAATGGGTAATAAGTGAAGGGGAACATTTTTAAGAGGCATTATTTGTGGTAAGACCTGTGTGAATGAATGGGAGAATATTACTCTAGGCAGAGAAAATAACAAGATAAAGATCTAGAGGAAAGAACACAATTAAAACAAATAAGAGATATAATGAAGGTCAGTGTCATTAGTGTATTGTAAACATGAAGGAGAGAAGTACAAGATGCTTTCAAAAAGATAGATAAGGGCTCAATCATTCAGAGTATATGTTTTAAAGATAACTGCGATTACTGTAGAGATGATGATATAGTTACATATGCAGAAGAATGAAGCTATTCAATTTCTCACACCATACACCAAAATAAACTCAAAATGGATAAAGGTTTCCTGGAGACAGGAAACCATCAAAACCCTAGAGGAGAAAGCAGGAAACAACCTCCTTGACCTCCACCACAGCAACTTCTTACTTGACACATCTCCAAAAGCAAAAGAATCAAGAGCAAAAATAAACTATTGGGACCTCATCAAGATTAAAAGCTTCTGCACCGCAAAGGAGACAATCCATAAACCTAATAGGCAACCGACAGAATGGGAAAAGATAGTTGCAAATGACATATCAGATAAAGGGTTAATATCCAAAATCNTACTTTTTATTATGTTAAAATGTATGTCACTTTTTGAAATGATTATAGTTGTCAGTGGTAAATGTATGGTCACATTCTATAGACAAGTAAAATCCAAAAATGTAGAAACAACTGCTTTACAAATGTATTCAAGTCTAGAGACCCCTGAAATCTTTCTTTTAGTAGTTTATTGTCAAGATGGTTTCCATTTAACACCCAGTGCTCATTCCCACAAGTGCCCTCCTCCATGCCCATCATCCCCCTTTCCATATTCCCCATACCCATCAGTCCTCTCCTCAGTTTGTTCTCAGCATCAAGAGTCTCTCATGGTTTGCCTCCCTCCCTCTCCCTCCCCCCTATTTCCCGCCTTCTTCTCACCCAAGGTCCTCCATTAAGTTCCTCCTAATCCTCCTAAACCTGCAAACATATGGTATGTGTCCTTCTCTGGCCTTCCCTTCTCTTCTATGCCCATCAGCCCTCAGTTTGTTCTCAGTATTCAAGAGTCTCTCGTGGTTTGCCTCCCTCCCTCTCCCAAACTACTTTTTTCCCCTTCTCCTCCCCTATGGTCCTCTGTTAAGTTTCTCCTGATCCACTTATAAGTGAAAACGTATGGTATCTGTCTTTCTCTGCCTGACTTATTCAGAATAACACCCTCGAGTTCCATCCATGTTGCTACACATGGCCAGATTTCATTTTTTCTCATTGCCATGTAGTATTCCATCGTATAGATAAACCACATCTTCTTGATCCATTCGTCCGTTGATGGACACTTAGGCTCTTTCCATATTTTGGATATTGTGGAGAGTGCTGCTATGAACATTGGGATACATGTGCCCCTATGCATCAGCACTCCTGTATCCCTTGGGGCAATTCCTAGCAGTGTTATTGCGGGGTCATAGGGGAGTTCTATTGTTAATTTTGTGAGGAACCTCCACACTGTTTTCCAGAGGGAGCCCCCCTGAAATCTGAGGCTGAGGTCTTAAGTGCTACTTAGCATTAAGAAGCTCTTACATTTTGATTTGCAAATGTCTCCTCCCATTCAATAGGTTGCCTTTGCATTTTTGTTAACGGTTTTCTAGGCTGTGCAGAAGCCATTTAGTTTAATTTAGTACCATTGGTTTATTTTTGTTTCCATTGTCGTTGTGTTTGGAAACAGGTCCAAAAAATTATAAAGACTAATTTCAAGGACCTTATCATCTGTGTTTTGTTCTGGGAGTTTTATGGTTTTAGGTTTTACATCAAGTCTTTAATTCATTTTGTGTATAGTGTAAGATAGTTATCCAGTTACATTCTTTTGTTAATAGCTGCCCAATTTTCCCAGCATGATTTACTGAAGAATCTATCTTTTCCTCATTGTAACCTTCCCCATTGAAAATATCCATCCCTATTAATGTCTTCTTTGTCATAAATTAATTGAACATAATACTTGGTTTATTTCTGGGCTCTTTATTCTGTTTCATTGATCTATATGTCTGTTTTTGTTTGTTTGTTTTTGTTTTTTTTTTTTCTTTTTCAGGAGAAAAACCTCTGCTTATTGATTCTCAGCTCAGTGTGCTTTTATCTTTTGTTCTCCTAAATTATAAAATATCCACTACTGATGCATCATAAATTAGTAAATATAATTGTGAAACTAAGACGTTTAATAAAAACATGGATATCTTCCTAAGAAATGGGGATAGTCACTTAATTTTTATAGTTCAAATACAATTTTTTTTCATTTTAAGGATATTATCATCATCAGATTTCAGGTAACATTATTTTTCTTTTTTTTTAATAGTTTATTGTCAAGTTGGTTTCCATATAACACCTAGTGCTAATCCCCACAAGTGCCCTCCTCCATGCCCATCACCTCCGTTCCCCTCCCCCACCACACACCCATCAGTCCTCAGTTTGTTCTCAGCATTCAAGAGTCTCTCATGGTTTGCCTCTCTCCCTTTCCCCCACCATTTCCCCCCTTTTTCTCCCCCATGGTCCTCCGTTAAGTTCCTCCTAATCCTCCTATACTTACAAACATATGGTATCTATCCTTCTCTGCCTGACTTATTTCGCTCAGCATAACACCCTCAAGTTCCATCCATGTTATGACACATGGCAAGATTTCATTCTTTCTCATTGCCATGTAGTACTCCATTGTATAGATAAACCACAAAGCTGTAATCATCAAGACAGTATGGTATTGGCACAAAAACAGACACATAGACCAATGGAATAGAATAAAGAACTCAGATTTGGACCCAAAAGTGTTTGGCCAACTAATCTTTGACAAAGCAGGAAAGAGTATCCAATGGAAAAAAGACAGCCTCTTTAACAGATGGGGCTGGGAGAACTGGACAGAAACATGCAGAAGAATGAAACTAGATCATTTTCTCACACCATACACAAAAATAAACTCAACATGGATAAAGGACCCAAATGTGAGACAGGAAACCATCAAAGCCTTAGAGGAGAAAGCAGGAAACAACCTCCTTGATATCAACCATAGCAATTTCTTACTTGACACATCTCCAAAAGCAAGGGAATCAAGAACAAAAATAAATGATTGGGACCTCATCAAGATTAAAAGCTTCTGCATGGCAAAGGAAACAATCCATAAAACTAATAGGCAGCCAACAGAATGGGAAAAGATAGTTGAAAATGACATATTAGATAAAGGGCTAGTGTTCAAAAGCTATAAGGAAATTACCAAACTCCTTATCTGAAAAACATACAATCCAGTGAAGAAATGGGCAGTAGATATTAACATACACTTGTCCAAAGAGGACATCCAGATGGCCAACAGACACATGAAATGATGCTCAGCATCCCTCCTCCTCAGTGAAATACAAATCATAACCACCCTGAGATAGCACCTCACGCCAGTCAGAGTGGAGAAAATGAGCAAATCAGAGGACTCTAGATGCTGGCGAGGATGTGGAGAAACGGGCACCCTCCTACACTGTTGGTCGGCATGTCAACTGGTGCAGCCCCTCTGGAAAACAGTGTGGAGGTTCCTCAGGAAACTAACAATAGAACTCCCCTAGGACCCAGCAATAGCACTGCTAGGAATTTACCCAAGGGATACAGAAATGCTGAGGCATAGGAGCACATGTACCCCAATGTTCATAGCAGCACTCTCAACAATAGCTAAAACATGGAAAGAGCCTAAGTGTCCATCAACGGACGAATATATGCCTGTTTTTATGCCAATACCATACTGTTGTGATTACTATAGATTTATAGTATAATTTGAATTCCAGGAATATGACACCTCCACATTTGTTCCCCATTTTCAATATCATTTTACTTATTCAGGGACTTTTGTGGTTCTATTTATTTTTTATAATTATTTACTTTACTTCTGTGAAAAATTCCATTGGAATTTTGATAGAAATTGCATTGAATCTGTAGATTGCTTTGTGTAGTATGGACATTTTAATAATATTAATTTTTCTAATCCATTACTGTGGTATATCTTTCCATTTGTTTATATCTTTCTTAATTTCTTTTATCAATGTACAAGTCTTCATTCAACTCTTTGTGTTTCCACTGTTTGTCTTTCAAGTCTTTCAACTCTTCAGTTAAATTTAACCCCTAGGTATTTTATTCTTTTTCTTTTCTCTTCTTTTTTTTCTTTTTCCTTTTTTTTTTTTGAGAGAGAGAGAGAAAAAGAGAGACCAAGAAACACACTCTTAAACATTTTTTGTTTGTTTTTTTTTTACTTATTTTTTTGAGAGAGTGCTGGTGGGGGTGGCAGAGAGAGAGGGACAGAGGATCTAAAGCAGGCTGTGCACTGATAGCAGTGAGCCCAATGTGGGCCTTGAACTCACAAACTGCAAGAGCTAACAAACACCTGAGCTAAAGGTGAATGCTCAACCCACTAAGCCACCCAGGTGCCATGGTATTTTATACTTTTTGATGTGATTGTAAATGGGATTCTTTTCGTGATTTCTCTTTCATAGTTCATAATTATTGTATAAAACACATATTTTGTATATTAATTTTGTATACTACAAATTTACTGAATTTATTTATTAGTTCTAATAGCTTTTTAGTGGAGTCTTTAAGGTGTTCTATATATAGTGTCATATCATCTACAAATAATGACAGTTTTACCTTCCTTTTCAATTTCGGTGACTATTATTTATTTTTCTTGCCTAATTCCTGTGGCTAGTACTTCCAGAATCAATAAAGAACGCATACAATTCAATAACAACATTAAAAAACACCCCAATTAAAAATGGGCAAATTATCTGAATATGCATTTTTGTAAAGAAGACATACAGATGGACAACAGGCACATGAGAAGATGCTCAGCATTTTTAATCATGAGGGAAATGTAAATCAAAACCACAATGAGATATCACCTTACACCTAAAAAATGGGTATTATAAAAAAAACAAATAACAAATGTGGTGAGGATGTGGAGAAATTGGAACCCTTGTGCACCGTTTGTGGGAATGTAAATTGGTGCAGCCTCCATGAAAAATGGTATGGAGTTTCCTCAAAAAATTAAAAATATAAATGAAATATGACCCAACAGTTTTTCTGCTGGGTATTTATCTGTAGAAATTGAAAACACATTTCAAAAAGATATATGCACTCCTATATTCATTGAAGTATTATTTACAATAGCCAAGATATGGAAGCAACCTAAAATGTCCATTGGTGGGTAATGGGTATACACACACACACATACACACACACACGCACACACAAACACACACACAGAACACAGAATGGAATACTACTAGCCATAGAAAGGAACAAAATCTTTCAATTTAACATTTTACGACATGGATGAAACTTGAAGGTATTATGCTAAGTTAAATAAGTCAGACAGAGAAAGACCAGTACTACCTGGTTTAATTTATATATGGAACATGAAAAAACAAAAACAAAAACAACAAAACTTATACTCATAGACATAGAAGCCAGATTGGTGATTGCTAGAAGTGATATAGAATATGAAACACGCTCCAGGGTCTGAGCTAGCTGTCAGCACAGAGCCTGACATTGGGCTCGAACCCACCAACTGTCAGATCATGACCTGAGCCGAAGTCGGACGCTTAACCGACTAAGCCACCCAGGCGCCCCTGTCTTAAGTTTCTAAGGTGACACTAACTAGATTTATTGTGATGATTATTTCACAAGGTATACAAATGTCAAATCACTATGTTGTATACCTGAAACTAATATATTGTATGTCAATTATGCTTTAACTGAAAAAAAAAAAAAGTTTATTTTGTTTATTTGTTTGTTTGTATAGTAGGCTTTCTTCCGGCAAGGTGCCCAAAACTGGGCTTGAACTCAAGACCTTGACCTTGAGGTCAAGGCCTGAGCTGAGATCAAGACCAGAGCTGAGATCAGGAGTCAGATGCTTAATCGGTTGAGCCACCCAGATCCCCCTAAAAAAAAAGAAACTTTTAAAACACACAGCTCCCTCTTTGAGCTTTCTAGTAGTTTACTCATGGAGTTAGAAACAGACCAGTATGCATTTTGAACTGTCATACATTTCTATGTAAGCTTCTAATTCCATTTGCACTTTAATTATAAGTGAACTGCCACTTAAATTTGAGTTTACTTGTATCATTTGTAACTTTATCCAATGGCAACAGTAATCATGCCAGAGATCTAGGGAGGGAGGGAGTCTGGCAAGGACCTTTCTTACTCACCACAACACTGGGTTAACAACAGCAACTGAGCAAAACATTGCTATGCCTATTTTCTCTTTGGCAGTCAGGCTAAGATTACAATATTACACTATCAGCAACCCTACAAACATAGTAGGGCTGCAGCGATATTTGTTTTTTTGTTAATCATGAACTCTTCTTTCTAATAAGATATAGTTTACTGAACTTTGGTGCATTATAGGCAACTGCCTTACTTCAGTGTGTGGTAGAATGGAGGGCATGGTAAGGTGGAAGTCTGCATCTGACTTTTTATTATCATCATATATTGCTATCTTTTTTTCCCTTTCCTAATGGAGTAGCTGCTGCTGTATATACCACAGGATAATGGCTATTATTTATACAGCAATTTTTAACTTTAGTATGTATTACAAATACTAACACATTGATCCTCAGGAGAGATGTGTTACATAATGCCTAGGGCAAATATGCACCCCTTGTATTTTTCAGTGAACGAAGTAGGTTCATGAAATACAATCAATGGATCATCAGTATTATTTGGAGCTGTATTAAACAAAATGATCTACCAGTACTGGAGTTAATAAGTGATGGTCGCAGGTTCAGATTACAGTTCATTACCAGAGCCCCTGCAGGGGAGACATTTGCAAACCCATCTTCTGCTTCCTGGTCTCAGAATATTTCTTTTAATAATGACTGACATTTCTTCAGAGCCTCTAAATAGGTCCAGCTGGCATTGCGCAATATTCTCAGGTATGGTGAATTGTTTTACTTTACTCCATCTGGTAATGCTTGCTGAGAGGACATATTTTACTATGAAAGTATTTTGATAAAACCAGCAGTGAAATTTTGCTATTATCCTTGTGTCATGTCCAGGTCTCACCACCTCCTGTCTCACTATCCATTTTCTACTTCCATTACATCCTCTCAGCCTCAACNCAAGAATTTCAGGATCTGAAGGAAATAAAGAGCCAATGCAATAGCTTTTCTACTTATCCTGAAGATTTTTGTGGGCATTTTTTAAAATGGCCCATTGTTATAGAGAACATTTCCTAATTGCATTGTCTCTTTCACTTTACTGCTGTGAGGTAGGAAGGAGCTAATGTTCCAGAGTTTAAGGGAAGGTTAGAAAGGTTCAAAGTGAGAGTAAATCAGAACCACACAATTACATAAAATATGAATTCATCCAACTGTTTTATTGATGCTGATGATAAGTCAAAAGTTTATTTATACTATTATACTTGAAACACCTCATCTGACCCACTCTTCTGATTAGCAAATATTTCATTTCCTGGTAATATGTCATACTATATGGGAGAAGAATCCTGAAAAGAACTTATTTTTGAGCTTAAACTTCTTTATATTTCAAAGAAAATTCCATAACTTTAAATAACTTACTTCAGAATGTAGTATTTATTTCTGTTCAATTACATGGAAACACCCCACAAAATGTGCTTTAATGTTTTATTATTATTTTCCATTTATAAATCCTCTCTGTGTTCTTGAAAGCAATAAGAATAAACTTAGAGTAGTCAAAACATATGATGCCAAATATCATCGTTCATAGAATAAAATGAAACAAAATAGGGGCACAGCTTTCTGAATTACAGGCATTATTTTTCCATGTAGGCAATACGAAAGATTATTAAAAACAGAACTTTATAAGAATTGCATTTCATATACTAAAAAAGCCTTTCCTATATAGGAATGAATAGGAGCAGAAGACCAACAGAGCAATAACATAAAAAGAGCTAAAGAAAAAGAAATAACCATATTCACCCCCCCCAAACCAGTCCCACTATTTTTGTCAGTTAATAAATGAATACAAGATATATTCCCTAAATCATCTTTGTTTGAGCAATAAGTTCAAAATGAGTAGTTTCTGATTTGGCCTCCATATATGGACCACTACTTTTGTTGGTAGAATTGGCTTTCAGGCTGCACTTTTGACTAAAGCACATTATCTGGTATGTAACTTTTTGGGTGAGAGTAATACTCATATAACAAAGATGAAATAGTTGGATAACCTGCAGACACAGAAAGGGATGTTGGAATCCAGATGAAGGGAAGTTTGTCTAAAATTCTCTTTCATTTTTTTTATCACAAATACAAACTAACTGATGCTATGCCATGTGGTGTTTCCAAATATTATTTATAAGCCAAATATTTGATCAGTTTTCTTTACATCTACAGAGAGATATCCTAGAGAAAGCAAGCCTGGGAACAACAATAAAATAGTTGTAGTGCCTAGCAAACTAGATCTTTTAGGTCCAAATTCAAAGAGATTGAGCTCTGCAGGTTTCAGAAAGACTTCAAGAAAATAGGCACTATTGTGTGAGAAATCATTACAAAAGTTTACAATTGGACTGGATAAAGAGCTTTAGGAAAGACAAAAAGCTGTTTTATTTTGTCTATGAAAAATTTTGCTTCAATTTGGTGGTTTTGCAGCTATAAGAAAACAGCACATGCAGCAATACCTTTGTACATGTGCTATCATTTTATGATATGAAATCTGCTTAAGCATGCATCTGAGTAATATTGTTGCTTAAAACAAATGGGAGTTTGGGGATAGGGGCTTCACAAGCAAATTTGAATACTTGTATGAAATAAGATGCCATTTATTACTTTAATTTTATCTTAAGCATTTATTCAAAATTTCACTAATATGAAAACTGTTCATTCAGTGTTTCTAATTCCAGCTCNACCACCAATGTTTTTTTTTTTCTTTTTTTCTTCTTATTTATTTATTTATTTTTCTTTCAGATATTTTTTCTTTTTCTATTTTTTTTTTTTACAAATAGTTTATTGTCAAGTTGGTTTCCATATAACACCCAGTGCTCATCCTCACAAGTGACCTCCTCCATGCCCATCACNCCTCCTAATCCTCCTATATGCGCAAACATATGGTATTTGTCCTTCTCTGCCTGACTTATTCCGCTCAGCATAACACCCTCAAGGTCCATCCATGTTGTTACACATGGCCAGATTTCATTCTTTCTCATTGCCATGTAGTATTCCATCGTATAGATAAACCACATCTTCTTGATCCATTCGTCCGTTAATGGACACTTAGGCCCTAACAAGATGCAAAAGAAGCACAGTACTGATGAGACAAATGTAAAAACAAATGAAACAATCAGAGATCAATGAAGTGCTACATTGTGTGGTGCAGAGCTACTAAATGTAAAAAGCAAAAAGAGGGGTGCCTGAATGGCTTGGTCGGTTTAGTGCCCATCTCTTGATTTTGGCTCAGGTCATAATCTCCTGGTTCATGAGTTCCAGCCCCAGGTCAGGCCCTACACTGAGAGTGAAGGGCCTGCTTGGGATTCTCTCTCTCCCTGTCTCTCTGCCCCTCTCCTGCTCTCTCTCTCTCTCTTTCTGTCAACATAAATAAATAAACTTTTTAAAAAAATCAATAAAGATGCAAATAAGGGTGAAATAAATATGGGACTGGATACCTTCAGATCTTTTCATAAAGGTACTGGGGCATAGAGTTGGCCTTCAATAATAGGTTTGGAGTAGATAGGGAGAAATGAGCTGGGAATACATTCAGGATAAGAGAACTAGCATAAGAAAGTACATGGAAGGTAAAACAAATACTAGAAAATAGTAGGTAATAATTTGGTAGAGAAGTACCAGATTATTCATGGCCTAGAAAGAATAACAGAAACCTTTCATTTGAATCCAGAAGGCAAAAGGAGACTACTATAGAATTTTTCTTTTTATTATAAAGTATTTCAAGCACAAGAAAAGAGTGCATAAAGTGGTTTAAAAAGGTAATATTAAATATCAAAGTAAAAAAAGGTACAATCTAAAGAACTGTTGCGGACGAAATGACACAAGACACACACAAAAGACAGAC
>NW_027527635.1:0-773 GCF_008692635.1 Crocuta crocuta
AGAATAGGTGAATTAGAAGACACAATTATAGAGAAAGAGGAAGCCAAGGAAAAGAGAGATAAACTGATCCAGGAACGTGAAAGGAGAGTTTGAGAGCTGAGTGATACAATCAAATGGAACCGTATCCATATCATAGGAATTCCAGAAGAGCAAGAGAGAGGGAAAGGCGCTGAAGGAGTCCTTGAAGAAATTATAGCAGAGAACTTCTCCAATCTGGGGAAGGTAAGAGACATTGAAATCAAAGAGGCACAGAGAACTCCCCTCAGATGTAACTTGAATCGATCTTCTGCACGACATATCATAGTGAAACTGGCAAAAGATAAGGACAAAGAGAGAATTTTGAAAGCAGCTAGGGATAAAAGGGCCCCAGCAAACAAAGGGAAACCTATCTGAGTGGTTACAGACCTATCTAATGAAACTTGGCAGGCCAGAGAGGAATGGCTGGATATCTTCAATGTGATGAACAGAAAATTATGCAGCCAAGAATCCTCTATCCAACAAGTCTGTCATGCAGAATAGAAGGAGAGAGAAAAGTCTTCCCAAATAAACAAAAATGGAAAGAATTTGTCACCCTAAACCAGCCCTACAAGAAATCCTGAGGAGGGGACCCTAGGAGGGAAATGTTGTAAGGAACGCAAGATACCAGAGACACCACCACAAGCATGAATCCTACAAAGAACACAATGANAATGAAGAGGGTCATTAGAGAATAATTGCAGGGTCTATCTATCAGGAAGAGCTAACAATTATAAATATCTATGCACTGAATATGG
>NW_027527636.1:0-243 GCF_008692635.1 Crocuta crocuta
TTTGGAGTACTGATGTGACCCTTCAGACAGACAGCAGAATAAAAGCCTAGGAGCTCTTTTGCTCAGGGTCCTGTGGATCTAACATTCTTCTTTGACCAGATCCTAAGGTGTTTTTATACGTAAATGAAGGAGTTGTTAATAACCATGTTTGAGGAATCTAACATTCTTATAGAGAAAATTTATGATATATGATATCTGAAAAGCAATCACTACGTAGCAGCATAAAATGAGTAAATTTACTTA
>NW_027527636.1:354-563 GCF_008692635.1 Crocuta crocuta
TATACTGGCTACATTTAGAGTAATTAATATGTATTACTTTGGTAATCAGAAAAAAAAATTATGTTAGTTCACAAATAGAAGTAAATAATAAACAATAAATGCCATAAAATTAATTTCTTATAGTAGTTCTTAATTAGCCCACATTTTTCAACTATTGTTGAAATTGCTGGAAAATTCCCACTGGGTCTAATAAGAATGATCAAGGCCTA
>NW_027527637.1:0-177 GCF_008692635.1 Crocuta crocuta
TCTAATTGCCTGATTGGTCCATTCATTCTTTAGTAGGGTGTTCTTCAATCTCCATGTTTTGGGAATGTTTCCAGACTTCTTCCTGTGATTGATTTCAAGTTTCAAAGCATTATGATCTGACAGTGTGCATGGTATGATCTCAATTCTTTTATATTTATTGAGGGCTGCTTTATGTCC
>NW_027527637.1:596-812 GCF_008692635.1 Crocuta crocuta
CTCCACCTTTCTTTTGACTTCCAGTAGCATGATATATATTTCTCCATCCCCTTACTTTTAATCTGAAGGTATCTTCCAGTCTAAAATGTGTTTCTTGTAGACAGCAAATAGATGGATTTTGTTTTTCATCCATTCTGCTACCTTATGTCTTTTGATTGGAGCTTTTTCAGCCCATTTACATTCGGTGTTATTATTGAAATATATGGGTTTAGAGTC
>NW_027527638.1:0-2894 GCF_008692635.1 Crocuta crocuta
CTCTTAAATACAGAGAATAAACTGAGGGTTGCTGGAGGGGAAGTGGGGGGGGTGCTAAATGGGTGTAGGGCATTAAGGAGGGCACTTGGGTATTATATGTAAGGGATGAATCACTGGGTCCTACTCCTGGAACTAATACAGCACTATTTGTTAACTAAATTGAATTTAAGCTAAGAAAATAATAATAAAGCCTGATAAACAATAAATGGATTAATTAATTAATTAAAGCTCTTAGAATACTCACCATCTCAAGAACACTCCCCCGATATTAATTTGGCCAGAGAGAGGGATGGATCAATGCGAAGCCACTTATCAACTTAAGGAAAATTTCCATGCAAAGAGCTACTATGTAAAACACTCACACTCCCAACTCAGGGCACATCCCTTTTAGGTGTTAGTTTGACTCCACAAAGCCCAGCATTTCAGCTAAAAGGACTTTCAAATTCTGAGGAGTCAAGTGCACCGTCTTCCGGTACACCTGCTTATTTCACTAAGGACTATAGTCCCGGAAGTTGCAGGTACCTAGCAAAAATGGCAAAATCTTACGAAGCTCCTTTTGTGTCCTGAGGAGCTGGTTTGGTAATGATTATGTTGGAGACCCCAAAATAAGGCAGGACAGAAATATGCCTCCACTTCATTTGCGGCTATTTACCTAGGGACGGAAGGTGTGTTAACTCCATTCAAGGCTAGAGTCCTATGGACGTGCTGCCAGTCCTCAGGGCAATTGTGACTTAGAAATACAAAGACCATAATTAGGAATATTCCAATTAGCTAAGACATTTAAGAATTTCCAATGAGATAAGAACATTTAAGAAGAGTCCTTAAAAAAGAGTACTCAAATTAAACAGAATAGGAACACCTCCACTCATTGGCAAACAGAAGGTTTGAAAGGATTAAAATGCCCAGGTAGATTTGGGTGCCTAGGTGGCTCAGTCCATTCAGTGCCTGTCTCTTGTTTTCAGCTCCAGTCATAATTTCAGCGTCATGAGATCGTGCCCCAGTTGGGCTCAGCACTGGGCATGCAGCCTCGCTTTAAATTTCCTGTCTCTCTCTCTGCCCCAACTACCTTCTCCTGCTCTCTCCCTCTCTCTCTCTCTGTCTCTCTTTCTAATTATAAATAGATAGATAGATAGATAGACAGACAGATAGATAGATAGACAGATAGATAGATAGATAGATAGATAGATAAAGTGCCAAAGTAGTTTCATTGAAACATTCATTGCAAAAGACTAATGAAAATTGAAGACGGAAGAGGTACCTAAAACAAAAGACTGACAGAACTCCGCCTGCTCCTCTCTCTCTTCGTTCCTTTGAAAACTCGTTTCTAATCTGAAACGCTTATCACTCAAAAAGACTACGCAGCCATAAAGAGAAATCTGCCAAGCAAAGGCCTTATACACATTCCCATATCTGTCCTCAGAGGAGGGCCCCAAATGAGACCTTCCCAGAGTTGACGACACTGGGTCATTTTCTGGGCGATCAGTCTCTTAAACAGCAAAGGGCAATTCTGGTAAGTACCAGGGTGTTCCGAGGAGGTCCTGAAGAAACTGGCAGAAGCCAATGAAGGGCGGAAACTCAGCAGAATCTGCTGCTCTGAATCTCTGTCCGAGGTGCGGAGAGGATAACAGAATTTCCAGTCGTCCCACCCTTTCCACACCCACCCCCATTGCTTATGGATCCTTCCTCTCCCAGAAATGCCATTGCCTCTTCTCTGGGGTCATCCTGTGTCACTGCTCTTAGCTCTCTGCCTCCTGGGACGTGTGGCTCCCCGAGCTCGTTCCTTGGGGTGTTTCTGTGGGTGACCCTGGATCTGGGAAGGGTAACATCCTTAGCACCCTCTCTGGTGGCCCATCTTATACCCAAGGGGTGTGATTCCATCTGCCAAAAATACTTAAAATGTAAAATATGCACCCAGAAGGAAGGAAGCAAAGTGAGGCTCATGTGCGTGGATAGGTGGGATCAACCCACGTAACTGAGTCTTTGACACACGGAGAGCAGCTCAGTGCTGTGCTGCTGCTGCTGCTGCTGCTGCTGCTGTTTGACTTTGCCCTGCTGGTTTATTTCAGATCCTACCAGAAGGAAGACAACTGAAAACAGCTATTCCACTGGGACCCAGGATACCACCTCTCCAGTGACAGCCACCACTCCCCCTACAGGTAAACCTACTACGTGCCGGAGTCCAGGACCGCTAACCTGCACCCACAACTTGTAAAATGGATTTGGGGAGAAACCCAGGCGCAGAGAAGTGCACACGGATTACCCAGCCACGAGCCATTTCCGTGTCCGATGCGCTCCTGCCCACATGGTGGCCCCGCTTGTGACCCCGAAAGGCAGGAAACGTAGGAGCTGGTGAGACGGGTCTGTGGCTGACTTAAGGATCTGGATTTCAGTGCCGGCAGTATCACTCCCTGGGGAAAGGCCGCTTACACAGTGACGGGAAAGGGAGCTCCATGGCAACCGGGGTGTTGTCGGCCTCTCGGTTGGTGGATGCGGCCTTCGTGGAGCGAGGCGTTCGCCAGCGATAACCCCTCCGCCACCACTCGGTGCAGCCAAGGGTCACCGTGTTGTGCGACTGGTTAATAGCTTAATGAATAAGTAGAAAAATTTTATCTTCAGTCAGATAGTGCCTAGGACAACACCTTCAAAACATGAAATAATATCTAAGGGAATTACAAAATTGATACAAAAGTTTTTGAAGATCTTACGTTTTGTATTTTTCATATTTTATAATATAGCACTCAGGTCCATAAAATCCAAACCTGAGTCAATGCAAGATATTTTGCCTGTAAAAATCTATTTAGTGTTTTAAAAGCACTCTCCACAAGTCACAAAAATGTTTTTTCATCACTCAGAAAATTCAGTTAATAAAGAAGTGCACCCGTAATATTTGGTGT
>NW_027527638.1:3053-30181 GCF_008692635.1 Crocuta crocuta
GCAGGCCATAAGAGTCTCTTAAATACAGAGAATAAACTGAGGGTTGCTGGAGGGGAAGTGGGGGGGGTGCTAAATGGGTGTAGGGCATTAAGGAGGGCACTTGGGTATTATATGTAAGGGATGAATCACTGGGTCCTACTCCTGGAACTAATACAGCACTATTTGTTAACTAAATTGAATTTAAGCTAAGAAAATAATAATAAAGCCTGATAAACAATAAATGGATTAATTAATTAATTAAAGCTCTTAGAATACTCACCATCTCAAGAACACTCCCCCGATATTAATTTGGCCAGAGAGAGGGATGGATCAATGCGAAGCCACTTATCAACTTAAGGAAAATTTCCATGCAAAGAGCTACTATGTAAAACACTCACACTCCCAACTCAGGGCACATCCCTTTTAGGTGTTAGTTTGACTCCACAAAGCCCAGCATTTCAGCTAAAAGGACTTTCAAATTCTGAGGAGTCAAGTGCACCGTCTTCCGGTACACCTGCTTATTTCACTAAGGACTATAGTCCCGGAAGTTGCAGGTACCTAGCAAAAATGGCAAAATCTTACGAAGCTCCTTTTGTGTCCTGAGGAGCTGGTTTGGTAATGATTATGTTGGAGACCCCAAAATAAGGCAGGACAGAAATATGCCTCCACTTCATTTGCGGCTATTTACCTAGGGACGGAAGGTGTGTTAACTCCATTCAAGGCTAGAGTCCTATGGACGTGCTGCCAGTCCTCAGGGCAATTGTGACTTAGAAATACAAAGACCATAATTAGGAATATTCCAATTAGCTAAGACATTTAAGAATTTCCAATGAGATAAGAACATTTAAGAAGAGTCCTTAAAAAAGAGTACTCAAATTAAACAGAATAGGAACACCTCCACTCATTGGCAAACAGAAGGTTTGAAAGGATTAAAATGCCCAGGTAGATTTGGGTGCCTAGGTGGCTCAGTCCATTCAGTGCCTGTCTCTTGTTTTCAGCTCCAGTCATAATTTCAGCGTCATGAGATCGTGCCCCAGTTGGGCTCAGCACTGGGCATGCAGCCTCGCTTTAAATTTCCTGTCTCTCTCTCTGCCCCAACTACCTTCTCCTGCTCTCTCCCTCTCTCTCTCTCTCTCTCTCTCTATCTCTATCTCTTTCTAATTATAAATAGTTAGATAGATAGATAGATAGATAGATAGATAGCTAGATAGACAGATACATAGATAGATAGATAGATAGATAGATAGATAGATAGATAAAGTGCCAAAGTAGTTTCATTGAAACATTCATTGCAAAAGACTAATGAAAATTGAAGACGGAAGAGGTACCTAAAACAAAAGACTGACAGAACTCCGCCTGCTCCTCTCTCTCTTCGTTCCTTTGAAAACTCGTTTCTAATCTGAAACGCTTATCACTCAAAAAGACTACGCAGCCATAAAGAGAAATCTGCCAAGCAAAGGCCTTATACACATTCCCATATCTGTCCTCAGAGGAGGGCCCCAAATGAGACCTTCCCAGAGTTGACGACACTGGGTCATTTTCTGGGCGATCAGTCTCTTAAACAGCAAAGGGCAATTCTGGTAAGTACCAGGGTGTTCCGAGGAGGTCCTGAAGAAACTGGCAGAAGCCAATGAAGGGCGGAAACTCAGCAGAATCTGCTGCTCTGAATCTCTGTCCGAGGTGCGGAGAGGATAACAGAATTTCCAGTCGTCCCACCCTTTCCACACCCACCCCCATTGCTTATGGATCCTTCCTCTCCCAGAAATGCCATTGCCTCTTCTCTGGGGTCATCCTGTGTCACTGCTCTTAGCTCTCTGCCTCCTGGGACGTGTGGCTCCCCGAGCTCGTTCCTTGGGGTGTTTCTGTGGGTGACCCTGGATCTGGGAAGGGTAACATCCTTAGCACCCTCTCTGGTGGCCCATCTTATACCCAAGGGGTGTGATTCCATCTGCCAAAAATACTTAAAATGTAAAATATGCACCCAGAAGGAAGGAAGCAAAGTGAGGCTCATGTGCGTGGATAGGTGGGATCAACCCACGTAACTGAGTCTTTGACACACGGAGAGCAGCTCAGTGCTGTGCTGCTGCTGCTGCTGCTGCTGCTGCTGCTTGACTTTGCCCTGCTGGTTTATTTCAGATCCTACCAGAAGGAAGACAACTGAAAACAGCTATTCCACTGGGACCCAGGATACCACCTCTCCAGTGACAGCCACCACTCCCCCTACAGGTAAACCTACTACGTGCCGGAGTCCAGGACCGCTAACCTGCACCCACAACTTGTAAAATGGATTTGGGGAGAAACCCAGGCGCAGAGAAGTGCACACGGATTACCCAGCCACGAGCCATTTCCGTGTCCGATGCGCTCCTGCCCACATGGTGGCCCCGCTTGTGACCCCGAAAGGCAGGAAACGTAGGAGCTGGTGAGACGGGTCTGTGGCTGACTTAAGGATCTGGATTTCAGTGCCGGCAGTATCACTCCCTGGGGAAAGGCCGCTTACACAGTGACGGGAAAGGGAGCTCCATGGCAACCGGGGTGTTGTCGGCCTCTCGGTTGGTGGATGCGGCCTTCGTGGAGCGAGGCGTTCGCCAGCGATAACCCCTCCGCCACCACTCGGTGCAGCCAAGGGTCACCGTGTTGTGCGACTGGTTAATAGCTTAATGAATAAGTAGAAAAATTTTATCTTCAGTCAGATAGTGCCTAGGACAACACCTTCAAAACATGAAATAATATCTAAGGGAATTACAAAATTGATACAAAAGTTTTTGAAGATCTTACGTTTTGTATTTTTCATATTTTATAATATAGCACTCAGGTCCATAAAATCCAAACCTGAGTCAATGCAAGATATTTTGCCTGTAAAAATCTATTTAGTGTTTTAAAAGCACTCTCCACAAGTCACAAAAATGTTTTTTCATCACTCAGAAAATTCAGTTAATAAAGAAGTGCACCCGTAATATTTGGTGTTTATAAGTTCAGGAGTCTTGGCTCTAGCCATGCCGACCTGCCCTCCATATCTTATCAAGGGGCCTCTGAACCTTGGCTACCATATTACCTGACAAAGGATAAGGAGTTATGAACATATCTCTGCTTGAGGTCCCTTCCATGCCAAGGGGTAATAGTTCTGGAGCTCTGACCGTCTGCAGATACAGCATGTAAGGGAAATTTCCACAGGAACAAACTCAGCCTTGTGGTTCATGGAGTAACCAGTCTGTCCACCATCACAGATATCAATTATTTCTTGATATCATATATTTCCTTCTAAACTTCAAAAGATAATAAGTGCTATTGTCTTTTAACACCATAGCTACAATGAGAGATATTCAAGAAAGACAGGTGAATAAGCCATGAACTCCTAAAGTTTGAGAGAATTTGGTTTAACCCCTTTCTTCCATTTTATATAATGACCTCTTAAGAAAAACCTCTCTTGTACCTCACCATGAACACCACCAAATTTCCATGGATTTCTAGGAATCTCAGTGAAAGCACAACATGAGTGGCTAAGATGCTTCTAAACAAACAAGTCAACTTTATGTTGATCTTTAATTATTTGATGCCTTTGGTACTTGTTGCATGTGGAGATGGAGAATTACAGAGTAACAGAGAATATGTGCTTGAACTTCATTTTGCTGGGTCTTATTAACGGTACCACCTCAGACAAATTACTTCTCTGTCCTCAATGTATTTGAAAAGTGGGAGTGAAAATGTAATCTCATAGGTTAGTTAAAATTAATGGATATCGACTCTTATTTTTACTTAGAGATGTAGTCGGGGTAAAGAAGTGCTAAGAGCTATTTATCACCAGTGGTTTTTCCCATTGGATGCATTCATTTAAAATGCTACTTCGCCTTTAATACTTGGAATGTTCTGAGTGAATTTTGCAGAGGTCGTTGAATGACATGACCTGCAAGCTGGATTCTGGGCTGTCTTGGTGGTGGTACGAGTGGTACTGGGGGGTGTAGATGTTTACTGTTGGGTTGTGATAATGTGGGGGTGTCACTTCAACCCAGGTTTTCCAATATGTTTAATGTGACCCCTTCCCATTCAAAAGTCTTAGCTTCTCAAAAGAACAGGTGAAACGAATCAATGGCTTCTTTTAGACCCCCTGCAGCTGCAGTGCATGAACACCTCTCTCTACTACACCTACGTCCTCCTCCTGGCCAAGAGCGTGGTCTACTCCATCCTCATCGCCATCTGTCTGCATGGGAAACCAGCACTCTGTGACAACAGGAAGAGTTCCCAGTAGATGGTGGCACAACTCTCCGCTTTTCTCCATTGGTTATTGTTGCTTAACGTGTTAAATGAGGGTCTAGCAGGACTTTCTAGAATTGGGATGACTCAGTTCACATGTATCTTTTCGTATTGTGTCACTATTGCCGAGCGGGTTCACAAGCCCCTGGGCAAACGGGAGAGGTCACTCTGCACCAAGAACAGAGTCTGCCGTGACTCAGGGGTGGGGGGTGGGGCATCTACAGGGGCTTTGGCACCACTCTCTCCTCACTGTCCACCGGCTCCTCAGCCACCCGGCACCCTGGCCTCTGAGCACAGCCAGTGGGCAGCTTCCCTAGTGTCCCTGGGGCCCTTTATCCAGACACCTGCCTGAGGGCCTTTTGTTTTACACACCTGTAAGCCGCCATCTTGCTACCTGAACGTTGTACTGATTTTCATAACAGGCACAATAAAAATAACTAAACATCTACTTTTGCTTCTGTGGGCATTTATTTGGTCAAATCTAATCAAGAGTCCAAAGTAAAGGACAACATAGCAACTGAGTCTTCAAATTCAAAATTGCTTGCAATCATGGTCAATTCCACATTTCTAGATTTTTCCCTGAGAGTCCTGACGATGCCTTCTTTGGGGCACTGGCTGCGGGAGAACCACAGCCCGTGATGGTGCCCAGGTTATCTCTCCTTCCAAGGTTAGCAGATTCAGACTCATTTGCTTTAAGACACTCAGGTGATGACAGCATGACATGTCATGTCATGTGGCTGGTGGGTATGTCAGACCTGGAGCAGTGCCTCACATGTACCATATTTCCTGAAGTCGCAAGAACCTCATGAGAGCCACACGGATACGGGAAGGGAGGGGGGTTTTATGTGCATGGACTCTGAACCCCACATGCCTGCGTTTAAATCTTGGGTCTATAAGTATTTGAACTCCCTGTGCCTTAATTTTCTCATTTGTAAAATGGAATAATAAATAATAAATAAATAATAAAATAGTGACCCATCTCCTAGAGTTGTGTGGATGACATGAGTTTATTACCGTGGGTACCTGCAAGTCCTCAACAGCATCAGCATCTACCATTGGCAGTTCTATTTTAGAAATAATAGATGACACACGCTTACATACACTCACACCAATTAGTGTGTCACATCTTTATATGTGTGTATTTCTACAAACATGGGTATAAAACAAAATGTTCAGTGTACAGTAGGTGGGTAAAATAAGTAATGATATATTTTTCAATTTTTGCTAATTAATGCAAGTCAAGTAAAAACCTTTATATACTAGAATTAAAATAATGTCTCATTGGGAAGGATATTTTGTTGATTTACAATGAGATTCAGTTTCTGTGACACCGGGGCTTTTCGAAACCAAGTAGAGATTCCCACGTGGAAACAACCCAAGACCCACCAGGTACAAGGAAGAGGAAATTTAATTTCCATCTACTTGAGTCTCAGGAATTTGATCAGGTCTCTTTAGGACAAATACCTGGGCCCCTACTGAGAGACCTGGAACTGTTTCTGCGTGTGGAAAGCGCTGAGCAAAGAGGGGGAACTAGGAAATGACCGGAAGCCGTGTGGGCTGAGGTCAGTGCTGGGCGCTCCTGGCCAGCGTCTCCTGGGACTTCCAGCTCCTCAGCCCCTTCCTTCCCCAACCCGACCTGGGCTGCCCTGGACGGGCAGGTGCAGAGAGGGGGAGGGCGGTGGGGCAGGGGACAGTGTGGGGGGCAGGAAGGCGCTGGTGCGGTGGCGGTGCTTTATTTTCTCAGGGTTTTTTTTTTTTTTCTTTGGTCTCTGTGCTCTGTCAAATGTGATTGATTTGTGGAAAATGCTTGAAGTCAAGCCGGCCCCTATGGGTGGGGCTGTGCAAGCCATGGCTGGGTTTTGTAAAATAAAATAAGGGCCGTTAAACCACAGCCACCTTTGCTCGTTTCCAAAAGGCCACAGCTAAGGGACAGGAAACATCCATCTGCACATGCATAGGATTGCTGTCAAACATACGCCTCGGCTATGGGAGAGGGGCTCCCCTATTTTTAAATAGTTCATTCCAAGTAGCTTTTTCATGAGTTGGGAATCGTATGACCAGGACTGTTGAGATGCTTCTCCTTCAGTGCATTCTGATGACCCCGTTCTGAAAGAAACAGCCCTCAGACTTCTTATAGTTCCAGGTAATCCTGACATCCACCAAGGACCTGCGCTTTTCCCTGGCATGTGATTTACCCAGGTGGTATTTTCAGTCTCGTGTTGTCAGTGCAGGCAGGGTGACGTAAGACAGGGGCATGTGAAGCTATGAGCACAGGTGGAGTGTAGACAGGGCAACACAAGGGGTTGGTTATATCAAAGTTAGGTAATATCCTCAACTATGATGTTTTATTGCTTTTTAAAATTTTTATTAAAAATAAGAAAAATTGTGTTTCAAATCTACTGACTATATAGAGGGTGGCTTTATAACTGATCATTAAAGCAAGAACATTTCAGAGGGAGGAAAGGCATTTTTTTAATGTTTATTTATTTTTGAGAGAGAGAGAGACAGAGTCTTAGTGAGGGAGGGACAGAGAGAGAGGGAGGCACAGAATCCAAAGCAGGCTCCAGGCTCTGAGCCGTCAGCACAGAGCCAGATGCCGGCTGAACTAATGAACCACGAGATCATGACCAGAGCCGAAGTCGGATGCTTAACCTACTGAGCCACCCAGGTGCCCCCAGAGGAAAGGCATTTTAACAACTACTTGGGGACACAGGACTTAGGCAGACTGTCCCAGACAATCCAGCATGTGTGCTGGTTACTTTCAGAAGATGTCTGAGTCTTATTTCAGTTCATCCAGATTTATTAGCACAGATCATATTATGCAATGTCTTCATTTTCAGTGTCTCCAGGACTTAGAAGGTGACAAAGTACCTTTCCTCAGCATCAGGCTGGCTCACTTCCGCTGTGTGACCACACGTGACGCCTTCACCCCAATCGGCTGACGGAGGCGTGTGCTTCCTCATCCTCCCACTGAACACACAGGTGAGCAGGACACGGTTAGACCCGCACGCAAACCTGCAAGCAAACCACCTTCACGTCCTCTCAGAGCTCATCTACCTAACGGCGCTAATTTTCCAAATCTCTAGGGTATTAAAATTCAAACCACTGCTTCATAAGGAAAAATGCTAACATTTAACATTTTGGTGCTTCTGATGTCTTTCTTTCTCTCTCCTCATCCCTTCCTTGCACAGTTATAAATCTCCTACGTGCCGGCACCGCCCTGGGGGCTGGAGAAGCAAAGTCAAGAGCAGGCGACCACAGCCCCGATGCCCTCTTGTGCCCCAGGCGCCAGTCAGCGCTGTGTCAGCCCCAGGGCAGCCGAAGCACAGACCCCTGGTCTGTGTCAGTTTTACCCCTGGCCTAGTGAGCAAGCCCTGCTTCAGAGGGGAATTTTATAGGGGCGCCGGGTGGCTCAGTCGATTAAGTGTCCAACCTCTGATTTCAGGCTCAGGTCATGATGTCAGGCTTTGCGAGACTGAGCCCCCCATCGAGCTCTGTGTTGACAGTGAGGAGCCAGCTTGAGAGCCTGAACACAGGCACTGGACACATTGGCTCCCAGGACTGGGCACCCTCTCTGTACTGTGCTTGGGTTGGGTCTGAGTGGGAACACTTGCTCTTTGGGCTCACATGGCTGCACAGCCCTCCTTTGCTGGATCTCCAGCACACTTTTACCTCCTGTGCGTGTCTTCCATTGAGCCTTGCTCAGCTTGACTCTAGTCATTTGTCCCTGCAGAGGGACTTAGCTGATTCAGTACATGACATTCTATTACACAGTGGAACTCAGGGCCTCCCTATGTCTGTGCTCTTGTGAGGAAAGAGGCCCCTTGTGTTGCCCTGTCTACACTCTACCTGTGCTCATAGCTTCACGTGCCCCCGTCTTACGTCACCCTGCCTGCACTGACAAAATGAGTCGGAAGTATGAGCCGTAGTAAATCAGATGCCTTGGAAAAGTTGCTTTTTCCTTCAGAACAGTGTCATCAAAGAGGACCGACGGAGCAGTATCTCAACAGGCCTGGTCATACGATTCCCAACTCATGAAGCAGCTACTTGGAATGAACCTGGTATAAAACAGCTGCATCCCTCACCCACAGCCCAAACATATGTTTGACAGCAATTATATGCACGTGTAGATGGACATTTTCTTTCACTAGCTGTGGCCCTTTGGAAGTGAGCAAAGTTAGCTGTGGTTTAACTGCCCTTATTGTTATTGCTCAGCACCCAGCCACGGCTTGCACAGCCCCAACCAGTAGGGGCCGGTTCGACTTCAAGCATTTTCCACGAATCAACCGCATTTGACAGAGCACAGAGACAAGAAAAGCCTGAGAAAATAAAGCACCCCCACCGCACCAGCGCCTTCCTGCCCCCACACTGTCCCCTGCCCCACTGCCCTCCCCCTCTCTGCACCTGCCCGTCCAGGGCAGCCCAGGTTGGGTTGGGGAAGGAAGGGGCTGAGGAGCTGGAAGTCCCAGGAGACGCTGGCCAGGAGCGCCCAGCACTGACCTCAGCCCACACGGCTTCCGGTCATTTCCTAGTTCCCCCTCTTTGCTCAGCGCTTTCCACACGCAGAAACAGTTCCAGGTCTCTCAGTAGGGGCCCAGGTATTTGTCCTAAAGAGACCTGATCAAATTCCTGAGACTCAAGTAGATGGAAATTAAATTTCCTCTTCCTTGTACCTGGTGGGTCTTGGGTTGTTTCCACGTGGGAATCTCTACTTGGTTTCGAAAAGCCCCGGTGTCACAGAAACTGAATCTCATTGTAAATCAACAAAATATCCTTCCCAATTTTAAATGAGACATTGTTTTCATATATATATTTGAATGTTTTTGCTTGAAGTGCATTCATTAGTGAAAATGGAAAAATAAACACTTATTTTTTTTACCCACCTACCACACCCTGAACATTTTGTTTTACATCCATGCTTGTAGAAATATACACATACATAAATGAGTGTCATACTTTGTGTGTGTGTGTGTGTGTGTGTGTGTGTGTGTTTTCTCAATTTTTTCTAAAGCAGAGCTGCCAACAGTAGATGCTGATGCTGTTGGGGACTTGCAGGTACTCAGCATAATTAACTCATCCACACAACTCCAAGAAACGGGTCTTGGACTGTAAGTCCATTTTAGAAATGAGAATATTAGAGCACAGAAAGTTTCAATAGCTATAGACCCAAGATTTAAACGCAGGCACTTAGATTCAGAGTCTAAGCACTTACCCCTCTACCCCCTCCCTTTCCCATGTCCGTGCAGCTCTTGTGGGGTTCTCACGACATGTGGAAACATGGTGCACGTGAGACTCTGGTCCAGGTCTGACACACCCACCACGCGGGCGACGTGTTATACCTTTGCCACTGGAGTGTCTTAAACCAATGGAGTCTGAATCTGCTAAAGAGTAACCTGACCCCTTCACTGGCTGTGGCTACTCTGGGGACAGTGCCCCCAAGAAAGCATCGTAAGGACTCTCTCAGGGAAAGAACTAGACATGTGGACTTGACCATGACTATAACCAATGCTGAATCTGAAGGCTCAGCTGTCATGCTGTCCTCTTACCTTGGACTTTCAGTTACACTTCACCAAATGAATGTCCACAGAGGCGAAAGGAGGCTTTTGATTATTTTTATTGTGCCTATTATGGAAAACAGTACAACATTCAGGTAGCAAGGATGGCGGCTTACAGGTGTGTAAAACAAAAGGCCCCCCAGGCAGGTGTCTGGATAAAGAGCCCCAGGGACACTAGGGAAGCTGCCCGTCGGCTGTGCTCAGAGGCCAGGGTGCCGGGTGGCTGAGGAGCCGGTGGACAGTGAGGAGAGAGTGGTGCCGAAGCCCCCGTGGATGCCCCACCCCCCACCCCTGAGTCACGGCAGACTCTGTTCTTGGTGCAGAGTGACCTCTCCCGTTTGCCCAGGGGTTTGTGAACCCGCTCTGCAATAGTGACACAATAGAAGCAGACACCCGTGAACTGAAATGCCCCAAACCCAGAAAGGAAGCCCCGCTAGATCCTCAGCAGACACTTTTAGTGACAATAGCCGATGAAGAAAAGTGGACCCTTGGTGCCGCCATGGGTAAGAAGCTCTTCCAGGCACAGAGTGCTGGTGTCCCAAGCAGGTAATAGGTGATGATGATGGAGTAGATGATGCTCTTGGCCAGGAGGAGGATGTAGGTGTAGTAGGCAGAGGTGTTCATGGCCTGCAGCCTCAGGGTTTCTAAAAGAAGCCGTTTGTTAGTTTCTCCTGTGTTTTTTGAAAGGCTAGGATTTATATGAGAGCAGTGTGACAGTGTGCACTGCAGATGACCAGGGTTGAAGTGACCACCCGGCACCAACACAACCCAACATGAAACATCTACACCCCCATCAGCACTACCACCACCACCAAGACAACTCAGAATCCAGCTTGCCAGTCAACTCAATCACCAACCTCTGCAAAATTGACTTAGAATTTTCCAAAATGTTAAAAGGAAAAGTCACATTTTTAATGAATGGATCCAGTGGAAACAATCATCAGTGATAAATAGCTTTTAGCACTTCTTCACCTCGACTATGTCTCCAAGTAAGAATAATTGCCAATATCCATTAACTGAAAACTCACCACCACTCATTTGAGAGATTTGCATACAAAACTTTAATCTTGATTAATTGTCAGTAACCTCTGAGATTATTATTTTTGTTCTCATTTTAAAAATAAATTGAGGATATAGAAGTAATTGCCTGGTGTTATATTATCAGTAAGTACCAGAAGCCAAATATCAAATCCAGGAACATGGTGTCCAAGCACATATCCTCAGCTATTGCATAATTCTGAATCACTTCATGTAATACCTGTCCAAGATATCAAATGATTAAGCACAAATATAAAGTTGAATTGCTTATTTTGAAGAATCTTAGCCATTACATGTTGTGCATTCAGTGAGATTCCTAGGAATGGTATATCATGAAAATTTGGTGGTGTTCACAGGAAGGTAGGTGGAGAAGTTTTTGTTAAGAGGGCATTATATAAAGTGGGATAAAGGGATTAATCTAAATTCTCTGCAACTTTATGAGGTCAAACTCACTCCCTTGTTTTCCCTGAATATTTCTCATTGTAGCTATTATGTTATAGGTCAATCACATTTAATATCCTTTGCAATTTAACAGGAAATAGAGAATGTCGGAAATAATTAGTGGAAATAAATATGAGCCAGGCTGGCTACTCAATGAACCAGAAGGCCAAGTCTTTCCCTTCCGTGCTTTATCACGTCCCTAATTTATAGTCCTCTCATTGCTAAGCCAGCATTTACTGTGTGAAGCTGATTCCTGGAAAATGATGGATTGACTTAAAATATCACTCAATCTCTTTTGGAAGATTGTGAGATTTCTCCCCAAAGCCAGGAAAGTTAAAAAGTTAGGCTGATCAGGAGGTAAAATGCTATAGCATAACATAAGGGCAAACACATAGACAAACTTACCATTTTCATCTTTCAGAGAAGCTTCTGTAGAGATAACAGCAGTGAACTCTACAAGAAATAAGAGCAAGTATTATGATTGTTCATATCTATTAATTGACGTGTGCCTGTGTTGTGGATGGATGAATAGATAGATAGAAACACAGATAGAATTTGTCATCAGAGAAGAGACAGCCGTTATAAATAGGAGCCCCACAGTTACAGAAATGATTGGTCTGATCCTATGTAATTCAATAGATCAATTCATACATTGTATTTCTTCACACGGGATGTTGAAGTTCTTGAATGATGCATGTTGTTTCTTTTTATCTCTCACACTCGTGGGAAATGTCTGAGACTATCCTGTTTTCCTTCTGTGCTCATAACTCTGAGCAAGTGACTGTTGTGGTGCAGGTGTTCAATAACTACTTGTTGAATACAGAAATAGCCAGATGGAGTGACTGCTGTACAATTCTCAGCACCCACTGCTGACATGAAGGGTTGCTACCAAATAAATTCGTGCGACCCTAGAATCCATAGCAGAATCTTACGTGTTGGAAAGAGTCTGCTCTAGGTAAATTTCCCATAGAAGCAAGGAAATCAGCCTTACCTTTCAAATCATACATGCCCCATGAGGCCCAACTCCCGCATAGCATTTTGTGGAGTGGTTGTGTTTGTGGACATGACAACAATCCTAATGAAAACCAATTCCAACTGAGTAATTATTACTGTGCCAGACACTGGTGTGAAAGGTTCAAGGGCATTATCTCAGCTGATCCCCCAGTGACACCGACATGAGCTATATTTGGAGGACTCCATATTACACACAAGGAAATAAGGTTTAGAGAGTTTAAATAACTTACAGAGAGTCATACCAGTGACGGGCAGAGCCAGCACTCAAAGGGCAGTTGTGGGGAGTTAGATGAACTAGAGCACGTGGAAAGTCCCTTGTAAAACAATCCATAGAAACAGAACAAAACTCCACCATTGTGGACTTCCAGACATCATTCTTTACAGATATCTGAATCATTCTTAACGAAAGAATTTTTTATTACAGAGGCTCTGCATCTCAGTGCACTTCTTTGCAAAGATAGAATGATAGGTCAAGTGACACTGAAAGCTGTCTGGGTATATAAAATGCGAGGGGAGAGTTGTATTTACCTACAGTGTTTCTTTAAAAAAGCACAACAGGGGCGCCTGGGTGGCTCAGTCCCTCAAGCGTTTGACTTGCACTCAGGTCATGATCTCATGGTTTGTGGGTTCAAGCCCAGAGTCGGGCTCTGTGCTGACAGCTCAGAGCCTGGAGCTTGCTTAGGATTGTGTGTCTCCCTCTCTCTCTGCCCCTCCCCCCATTCTCAAAAAGAAATAAACATTAAAAAAATTTTAAAGCACAACCTAAATGCAAAGACAAAATTCCTTAAAAAGATCATTGACAATCACATGCAGGAAGAGAGAGGTGCAAGATAATTTTAGCTTATCCTTTTCCCATTCTGGTGTGCAATTTTAGGTACTACACATAATCTTAGTTTAGGGAACTATTTAAAAATGGCTTTGGGGTAAATCTCAAAAAGGAAAATATTACTATAAACATACTAAATGTTACAAGATCCTCAAAAACTGACTTTAAAGTCTCTTAAATGTCTCTTTGCTTCCCACACATATGACTTTATTCATCATATTGTGCACCTGAAATTAGTATAGCACTGTATGTTAACTAACTGGAATTAAAGTAAAAAACTTTTTAAAAAGGTAAATAAAAATCTCTTATCATCATCCATTGATTGACGTAAAGTCATTTGGGTAACAATTTTCAAAATAAAATGTGTATGTGTCCTAGGTGCTCTTTCTCAATCATGGTTGGTTGAAAACATGGACAAGATGAGTTTATCTGTCTTTGGAATCACTTCATGGTTTTGCTCTTTCATGTATATGTACCATATATACAGATACATGTATATAAGCTTTCATTAAAAGCAAAACAACAAATGAAAAATTCCCAAGAAACAGCACCAGAAATCTGTTGTAGATGTGCATTAATAGAAATGCCCCATTAGCTTTGTTGCTGTGAAAAGACCTTGGGAGATATTCATTCCAGGGTAAGTGCCTATAAGACACACCATAAACAGAAACTTCTCCCTTATCATTAACGTCACCTTGGAACTTACTATATACCTTTTACTTTTCTCTGATCACTAGAAAGTTAAAAATCTAAGAAGATACTTCAACCCAGTGGTGACATCTTAAATTTATGCTTTGCTCATTTGCTTCCTATTTCTCAGCTATAGAAATAAAAAATTAGGGCTGTCTGTGGGATCTTATATAGTTTTAGGAAAGGATATAAATAAATACAGTAACATTATGAAAAAATTCATCTGTATTATGCTTTGGAAAGCAAGCATTTTCACTGACATGATTTCATGGGCTCTCATCACTGCCCGGGTGAAAGCAAAGGTAAATGCTTAACCCTAATTTGATCATTGGACAAACTAGGAGTCTGCGAAATAACAAAAATTCATTTGAGTATATTTCAAAGATCTGATTGGTTGTATTAATTGATTTATTCATGAATTGGCAACATCCCAACTAGCAAGTAGAGGAGGGCTCCAAATGGGCCCAGAAATGTGAGATTTTTAAATATAGAGAGGGAATGAAAAAGGTTATGAGCAAAGAACATTGGTTTAGGCAAGGGGACCAGAGAGGGGGTCGATCAGTAAACTCCCTAGTGCGGACCAGGAAATGCCCAGGCTGGCGGGATGAAGGTTACAGTTCTGGGTGTGGAAACCGCAGTTGGGCAGGTATGAAGTCTTGGTTTACTGGTTTGGGGCCTTAAGCTGAGTGAGGCCATTTTAAGCCTGTGGTTTTGTTTTTAACAACCTGCCTTTTGATCAGACTCTCAGCCTAACTGAGAAATGGGCTCACAACTGAAGGCATTAACACCACTCAGCAACCTCTCTGATGTTCTCATGTTTTTTGTTTTTGCTCTTGTGATATTCACAGGCCTTGACCTTTTGACTTTTAACCCTGTGATGTTCACAGGTTACCACTTCAGCTTTACAGTTTTTGAGTTGGGCATTCTATTTCCTCCTTTCCCTTTTTTGAAGTTCTAGCCTTTGAGACATCATTTGTTTGCAGGTTACTGGCTCTGAACTTGCATTTAAAGCTTTTGAGAGAACATAAAGCATCAGGCAGCTTATTGTGATTACAATAAACAGCCTAATCCCTCATGTTTGGAGACAGTTTGAAGGGATGGTTCCCAAGACTCTAAGCAATTAAAATCAAGTAACTCTTTTTAGCCAGGTGGCTTGCTCAGTGATCTGATGTTGAGTTTTAACTTCCCCAGAAGTATTAACCCAGATATAGCAGGTGACGTTGACTACAGCACAGACTGAGCCTTGCTCAGCTAAGAGATCATCAGGGCTATCTTATTTTCATGAAGTGCTTTGGCCAGAGTCTAAGGACTTTTGTTTGGTAGCCATTGCGGTTAGCAAGAGATTCTGTAACAATTTTCAGAATGAAGGAGAAGGTCTTGATTGAACCTCATTTACACTGAACCCTAATCAGGGAAGTAGGTCCCGCCAAAGGAGTGAATCCTGGTCATGAAAGCTTCCGGGTAGGTCCCTTCTAACTCAGGATGTAAACTGAGGGGAGTCAACCAATGAGATGCCTTATTTAGCTTGAGTAAAGTTAGGACCAGGGTTACATTTACTCCTAGTCTGAAATAGAAGGTTGCTCTAAATTCCAGAGTTTAACTCCCTTGGGTATGACTTGGGAGATACAGATGAGGGAGTTGTCTTTCAGGCCATTGCCAGGGGAAGAAGAGGAGAAAACACTGCACACTTGGTTAAAGTGTGAGATCTTGATCCACTGTCTTGGGCAAAATCACTCTATTTGCATGTCAGCTCTTCACTTTCTCTCCATTTGAGTCAGAAACATCCAGTGTCTGTCAGGACCCGGGGGCTGTCAGGTGGAGGCTGTTGCCGTGCGATGTGCGCCCGAGCTTCATTACCATAGTGTTACCCAGGGGCACTCGGGAAGCTCCCTCTCCCACTGGGGGTTCAAGGGCTGTCTTCCTCTGACGACGTGTCTACAATACCCAACCACCAGGCTGTAAACTATGACCAACAGGATCCATTTTACTGTGATCTAAAAAGGTTTTTGTAACTTTTTCATGACAGGCTCGAGCATAAGACATTGAAGACACACACTAGCTGGCCAGACTAGCACGCAATACAAGGATCAGCCGCAGGTGAAGCACGGAGAGAATGCCAAGAAATGTGCAAGGTTTTCCTTCAGGCTCTTATGATTCACCCAGTGAAGAGGATCCTCGGTCCCTGGCCATCACAGAAGATGGGCCCCAAGGGGGAAACCCACTTTTAACAGTGTCTTTGCCACAGTGAGGGCATCAGCCTCTTGTCCAAGAAAGGCTTTAACCCTTCCAGAAACATACAAACAATACCAAGAGCATGTGGACAGCGCACACTAAGTGACAGTGGCGTGAAGTCCAGCTGCAGGTGTTCAAAGGGTCCAGACGGAGGAGGTCTGAAGCCTCTGGAGACAAAACAGTTTTTCCAGGATTATGGACCTGACAGGTTAGACATTGATGGTAAACCATTTTGTACTTCATAGAAGTCTCCCCACTGATGTTTATTTATAATCTGAATCATCTTAACTGCACTGTGGTAGATAAAAGAATGAAAAAAAAAAACAAAACAAGAAAAATGAGGTTTGTCAAGGAGTCAGTAAGACCCAAGGGACCAGCTTAGGTTTCCCCTTAGCTGTGACTCTTTGTTTAAAACACTTCTATTGTTTACCCACCTTAATTTCTCTGATTTAGAAGCAGACTGGTAGCTTCATACAAGAACATCAGGACAGCAAAAGTCTCACAATGAGGAACATTTTTTGGAGAACCACAATGGACTTTAGCTACACATGCCACAATCTTATAAATACAATATGAAGAAAATTTAGCCCGAATTTTTGTTTGACAATCCTTCTCATGTAATTTAACATATCAAATAAGCCTAATTAGCTCAGCAAATTTTTTGGAATGTTCCAGGTCAGAGACTTAAGCAGATCAAATCTCCAAAGCAAGCAAACAAACAAAAACTAACTAAACAAACAAAATAAAACAAAACAGCCCTTGTACTTCTGACAGAGAGAAAACCAAACTTTAATGCTACACCAGCTTACTTTCTGTTGTAGTTGTTATTTTTTAAATGTTCTTTCTTTACTTTTGAGAGAGAGAGAAAGCACTATTGGCGGGGGGGGGGGGGGGGCAGAGAGACAGAAAGGGAAAGAATCGCAAGCAGGCTCCACACTGTCAGCACAGAGCCCAAGGAGGGGCTCGATCTCAGGAACTTTGAGATCTTGACCTGAACCTAAATCAAGAGTCAGACACTTACTTAACTGACTAAGCCACCTAGGCATCCCTGGATCAGCTTACTTTTTTTTTTTTTAATATTTATTTATTTTTGAGAGACAGAGAGCCCGAGCAAGGGAGGGGCAGAGAGAGAGGGAGATAGAGTATCCAAAGCTGGCCCTGCACTGTCAGCACAGAGCCTGATGTAGGGCTTGAACTCAGGAACCATGAGATCATGACCTGAGTAGAACTCGGACGCTTAACCCACTGAGCCACCCCAGCCACCACTGTATCAGCTTACTTTTGATTTGAACATTCTTCATTCCAATCTTACTCAGTCCTTGCCACAGATAACATTCCTTTCCAAACATTCTATTTCTAGAACTTTGATGACTTTCTCTTTTATATTTGGGTTTGTTCCTGAGTTTGCCTCTATAGATAAACAGGCTTAGAAAAAAAGTCCTTTGTTTCCCCTTAAAAGTACATTTCCATTTCTCATACGTTTCTTATTAAAAAGACACATCTTACTTTCCTTATTTTCCAAATTGTTTCCCTTATTATTTCTAGCAGTCTTAAGTACATTTTTTAAAAATCTGAACCTTGGGGCACCTGGGTGGCTCAGTTGGTTAAGCATTCGACTTCCACTCAGGTCATGATCTCAAGGTCCATGAGTTCGAGCCCTGCATCCAGCTCTGTGCTGAGAGCTCAGAGTCTGGAGCCTGCTTAAAATTCTCTGCTTCCCTCTCTCTCTGCCCCTCCCTGCTTCCGCTCTGTCTCTGTCTCTCTCAAAAATAAACCTTAAAAAAAATCTGAACTAATAGAAACTTCATTTTTAAAGACAGCTAATAAGCAAGCAATTGTGAACTGTCTGTTATACTAGCATTCTTTAGAATGGTAAATTTATGGATACATTTCAAAAATTCTAGAAACATGTGTTTCTTCATAAAACAATCTTTCAGTAAGCCACAAAATACATTTCTGAATAAGCCCAATTTTATCTTCAGTTTCTCTGCAATAACAAAACCAAAAGTACGTAAACCTGTGTTCATTAAATAATAATTTAGTATTTTCTCTTACTTGGAAATGATCTAAATATTTCATGACTGTAACTTAATAGTGACTTAACTCAGCAAAACTTAAGGATTTAGGTTACTAAAAAGATCTGGGAGAGTATTTAAAACATTATCTTAAAAATGTTCTTGTTCCTAGCAGTTTAGCTGAAATTACCCATAAAAACTTTGAGACATGGGGAGGGATGGGTTAAATACGTGATGGGGATTAAGGAGTGCCCTTCCTAATGCGCTCAGGGTGATGTATGGAAGTGCCAAATCACTTGATTGTACACCCAAAACTAATAAAACACCATATGCTCACTGGAATTAAAATAAAAACTCAAAAAGAAAAACTTTAAGAAATATCAAAAGCCATTATTATCCCAAGCCATTTTTTAAAATATTTTAAACAGAGATCATATCTACTTATCTGACTTTTGGCAAGCCCATGCATGTGAAAGTTCTAATTTTAGTGCTAATAACTCTAGAAAATAGGTCTATTTTATTAAAATCACAACCAAATAGTCACCCAGATCATGTGAAGTAAACACACATTGGTTAGTTTCTATCTTTCTGAGAGGTGTAGAATGCCCAATCCTACAAGTGTTTGTTTTCAAGCCAAAGAAATGGAGCTCTTTGCAAACTAATTTGGACAATACATCCAGATAGAAAAATATCTCACGGTGATGACGTATACTTCTGGACACACAGATTGCTGCGAAGACCCTTGAGTCACTGACATTTATGGAGAAATTTATCGAGAAAATGTTAATATTTGTATGTGTTCCTGAAATTATGAAGGACACTGACCAGGGTTTAGGCACAGGAGGCCTTTAGCAGTTTGTATTTAAGATTTTTTAAAATGTTTTTTTTTAATTTATTTCTGAGAGAGAGAGAGAGAGATAGCATAAACAGCAGAGGGTCAGAGAGAGAAGGAAACACAGAATCTGAAACAGGCTCCAGGCTCTGAGCTGTCAGCACAGAGCCCGACACGTGGCTTAAACCCACGAACCGTGAGATCATGACCTGAACTGAAAGTTGGACGCTTAACCGACTGAGCCACCCAGGTGCCCCAGCAGTTTGTATTTTAAAAGGCCCATTTGCCTTAGTTTCCCTCAGTTCCAGGCATATGTGGCCGTGTTTACATTTCAAAGACATGAGAACATGGGTCACTCTNAACCAGCAGGGCAAAGTCAAAGAGAAAAGAAAAAAAGATTTGTCAGGACAGCTGCTCTCAGCGTCTCAGAGACTCATTTATGTAGGTTGATCCATCCTATCCAAGCACACGCACCTCAACATGCTCACTCTGGGTGCACGGTTTTCAGTATTCCTGGCAGATGGATTCACACCCCTTGGCTGTAAGATGGGCCCCCAGAGGGGGTCCAGAGAATATTGTCCTCCAAGATCCAGGGTCACTGAAGGAACCCACAAGCCACACGCCCCAGGCAGGCAGAGAGCTAAGAGCAGTGACACAGGATGACACCAGCAAGGAAACAGTGGCGTCTCTGGGAGAGGAAGGATCCATAAGCAATGGGGGTGGGTTTGGAAAGGGTGGACTGATGGGAAATTCTGTTATCTTCTGTGCACCAGGCACTGTGGACAGAGACTTGGAAGGAGCGGGTTCTGGTAGAGTTCCCACCCTTTGCTGGCTGCTGCCAGTGTTCGCAGGACCCCTTCTGCTGGCCCCGGATTTACCAGAAATCACTTAACCGTTTAAGGGAATAATATAGCAGTTTTCCAGAGAAACCNACCAGGAAATTCCCACGTCGACTGGTTATAGGTTACTGTTCTGGGGGTTGAAATTGCACTTGGGCTAGGTGTGAAATCTCGCTTTATTGACTTGAAAAGCTAAGCGCTGCCATTGTGGGTCTATGGTTTTCTTTTTACCAGACCCAAAAAGATGAAGACTGACTTCAGAAATTGAGACTTGTATATAGAACGCTCTTCACATGTCTTGCTATGTGCTTGTTCCCCACTGCTTCTGAGGGGCTTGTTAACCACAGGGGAAAATATGAACCGGTTCTTTCTTAGGGGCCCTCTGGGACCCTGGTCTGTCTTGTCCATACTGCTCCGGACTTGACTTCGGCATGTAGAGCGTTACTGGATCACAGCCAGGCCAGAGCACTTTCAGCTCTGCTCACACTGTCTAAGGATGTCCAGCGCCTACACCAATGGGCTCCTTTGGGACACTCTGCCTGAATCACGAGTGACAGCGGTAATAGGAAAAGGATATTTGCCCTACTGTGGTGATGCTCCTTGGGTCAGTGGTCCCTCCTGCGTCCCTTCCTCCCCGGCACACGCTAGTACTGCAATAAGTGTTTGCCGAGCAGCATTTACTAATGATAAGAAATGTTCCTTGTGTAGAATGGAAGCAGGTGTGTCCGCATTAGCTTCACTCAGTCTTAACTTACCAAATGTCACCTTACAGTGGTATATACAGTTCAATGTGAACAAACCAAAACCGTGCTAAAACCTCACTGACCAAATTACCATTTTTTGTTGAGCTGCAACCTGGCTCCACCAAATGAACAACATTCAGTCACCTAGAACTCATCGTTTTGGGGTTATACTTTGAGCACAGAAAGATTGAAGTGAGAGGGACTTTGACTGTGGAGTAGAACATTCCTGAAAGATGTACAATTGTTATTTCCTGATCAATAAAATCATCAAAAGTGGACTCTCTTTTTGAGCATTTACTGGGTGCGAGGTTGCTAGGTGCTTCTACGTGTACTGTTTCTTTTCACCCATATGGTGACCCTGAGAAGCATCATGTGACCTCCATGTTTTGGATGATGAAACTGAGACAAGAAAGGCTAAGTGAATTATCCTTTTTCTGTTTCTTTGTATGTTCCAAAGCCCATACTATTTTAATCCTTTGGGGAAAGAGCAGGGTACTTTTGCTCCCATTAAAAGCATTAAGGAAAGATATCTATTAGCTTGTTTTCCGTTAATACTTGACAGAGAAGATGGGATATTCCATTGAGAAAAAAGCGTTCCAGGAGGTTATATTCATGTATATATGCACTTACTTTTTCTTGTTGAAGGAAAAAGAATCTCTTGATCAACCACTCTTTTATTCTTCTCATGGGTGACGATACATTTGTGTTCTTTATCCATTGACTCCTCACGCACAGTCAGCCAGGTGTATTTCATGTATGTGTCCTTCATCTTCATGGTGTTTCCCTGCTGGGGTTTCAAAACTGTTTTGCCATTCTTTTCTTTCCAATCTATATTGATAACATCAGAGAAAAAGTCCTCAAGAAGACAAAGATATGTTCCAGTCTTATGGAGCTTTCTTTCATCATCTGAAGGAAGAAAAATCGTGGGCTTGGGGGAAGTGTCTTCATCAGGACTTTTATCTGTGGGAGCTAATAGGAGAGCAAATAAGGCTATTATTAGTAGAGTACTTTAGTGGCTCAGTTGGTTAAGTGTTCGACTTCAGCTCAGGTCATGATCTCACGATTCATGAGTTCGAGCCCCATGTCGGGCTCTGTGCTGATAGCTCAGAGCCTGGAGCCTGCTTGGGATTCTCTGTTTCCCTCTCTCTCTGTCCCTCCTTCACTCAGACTGCATCTCTCTCTCTCTCTCTTTCTCTCTCTCAGAAATAAACAAACATTTTTAAAAATGCTATTATTAGAGAAATACAAATGTGTGGTTGGAAACCCCTGGCACATGGAAAAAGCAAGGAAAATGTTGGCATAGAATTAGAACTTACAGTGGCCTTTCCTCCACCATGGGTCTGAGTTGCTTACTTTCCTAGTTTCCACAGGAAAAGAGGTTCAAGAAGTTACCTAACTTGCCCAAAGACACAGCTATTCAGTGGCAGAGTCTGGATTAAAATGTGGAATTTTGTTAAACAATACACAGTCACTTGTTGGATTGGGAATTGTTTCCAGGCATATCTGACAATCTATCAAGCTTCAAATAAGGATCCCATGCCCACTTCTGATACTGGAGTTCTCCTTGATGGAACTGCTTGTTCTCACATATGAACCATATGAACCACGCCAGGATTTTGAGCAGCCCAATGTCTAAAGCTGCACTTCCAAATTATTTACAGTTCCTTGCTTGAGTTTAGAATGATAGTGGCAATATTTCCAAAACTTCTGTTTTAAAACTTATTGATTATTTTCAGAAATGTTCTTATATTAACCTTACCAAGTAATGCTTTGGTCAAGTTTTGTTTTACTTTAGGAAATATTCACTGAAAGCACGTTTTATATAGGAATTTGATTTGAAGTTGACACATGACTAAGAAGACACCACATTTTAACACTTAGCATCATTCCCCAAATTTGGGTCTGCTGTACAAGCCTGCTGAACGTGTTGTCGTACCCACAACTCTCTTTGATTTCACCTGCTCCTTAACAGTATATGTAACTGCTGTGATGTTAACAGTTATGGTTCCAGAGTTTCTTGTAGACGTAATGTCAAAACATTTCACAAAACATCATGGATTTCAAAGGCACATCACTTGAATATTGGAATGCTACCTAATTATACATTTAATGTTAATATAGTGATTGAAATTATTAGTAGTAGAACTCTTTCCAATTTGATTTCCAACTGAAACACTAATGACTTATTAATTTTCTCTTTGGGCTATTTTGGATTTGTAATAATTTCATGGGCATCTTCTTAAGAAGAATTGGATTTCTGGCTTTCTCCTTTGAGAAGAAAAGACAAAAAAAATTGTTGAGAATTTCTGCTTGGGCCAGAAAGCTCCTGAGTTTTATACTAAATCAGTAAACAATCACTGATGAGATTTCAGTCACACTGTAAACAGAATTAGTTCATAATGTGGTTGTTTTAATTTTGTACTTCTTGCTTGTAGTAGAAATAGCATTTTATAGGGATTATAACAGTGAAGCAGTGTGTATTTCTCCAGCCATATACTTTATTTTTATTTTCAAAAGCATGTTATATGAAACAAGATTAAATTTAAAATTTTACATGATATTTACATCATTTTAGCCTCCAATTTACTACATTAGAGATTTAGTCTTCATTTTAGGAAGTTTGGTTTTCTTGTAGAAATACTTCTGGTTCATCACAGTAACAAAAATTTCTGGATGGTAAGACACAATGTTTACCTCCTGTCCCTTTCTCTCAGCTAGATTCTGGAAGTTTCATTCTTTTCAGGATAGAAGGAATCGAACTCCCATAAGTTTTTCAATGTGATAGTTAACTGAGCATTAGTAACCTACTTGATTATATATGGTCAGTGCCTGCATTAGGGGTAATTATTTTACATGTTTTTCTTTCAACATTCTTTTTTAAATTTATTAGCAGTGCTTTTATGGTCACAATCATTTTTATTATGCATAAAATGGAAGCCTGTTTACANTTTGAGGTTAATTGCCTGAGTTGCATAATTTTATAAAGTTGACGCTGTATATATTCTATATAAATTTATCAAATGTCAATAAGTTTGATATTTCAAACTTGCCTATGATATTGGTTGAAAGGTTCTCTATTTTATTCTCATTTTTCTTTTATTAAAACATAAATTATACATATTTCAAATATAAATATGAATTTCAAGTTAATGACATTTCTAAGTATATTTAAAAGTACTAACTATATCTCTATTTTTCTTTTTTTTATATATCTCTATTTTTCTAAACACATCCTAACTATATTTTAAACATTTGTTTTTCTACCAACTACGAGCATGAAGCCCAAACTTGTTCCTATTAGAGACGCTATCAATTATGATAAAGGATTAAGACTTAAAGTATTTAGAAGAACTACAAAGATTTAAAAAACACATTTTAATTTCATTTTTGATGCCAAGTGAGGGAAAAGTCCATTAAACAGTAACAAATACCTCTAAATTCAAGTTACTTGTGTATCAGTGCAAGTAAGGCAACTTTCCACTGGAGCACTTAGAAGTACAGATCAGTCTTCTGGACAATTTCCACTCTGTCAGTATGATTGGCTACAAACCTCTCTCCATGCTGGATACAATTCTTCCTTTAGGTGTGAAATAGGGAAATCTATCTAGCATCCACTTTATGGAAGACAACATGCCAAGTACCTTATTCACAATCTCTCATTTAATTCCGGTCTACTCCTCCTGAATACATATTGTTACCCCATCTTATGGATTAGGAAACTGAGGCCAGAGAATAACTGCCCAAGGTAACATAAGCAGTGAGTGGTGGAGACAGAGCTCCAGGTCTCAGACCATATCCTTTCGCCATCAGAAAAAGAAACCTATCAACTCACAAAACTTACCTGTCGTGATTAGCTTCATTCTTGGGCCAAACATTTTTATGACAACTACAAGTTTTACACGAACACTTTAAGGTTCAAGTATGACACCAAGTCAGATCCTGTGACAGTAGCTGCACAGGGCTGTACCTGTGCTGTAAGGGTTGTATTAAACTCTCTCCTAAGATTTCCACGTCTAAGCCCCATCGTGCTCCTCTTTGTCCTAAACATTCCTATTATTTTGTATGATTATTTCTTGCTCTCCCTGTATGATTTTCAAAAATTGCCATCTTCGGATACTTACCTTTGACACCAAATTTTGTTCCATTGCCGAAGAATTTTATATAATGATTCCATAGTGATTCCACCCATGTGAACTCTTTAGTGTGATTTAGCTTTTCTGAGTTCTTCAGATTCAGTAAAGTATGATGGTCTGCATGGGATTCTGATCCAGGTTCATTTATGGAAATGGGAGATTATAATTAAAATTATCATCAGTATTATTAGCAATTTGTTTGTGATGATTGTGTCCTCCAGAATGATACTTCATCTCATGGGACCAAAGCTTCCCTTTCTAATGGGAATGCAGTATTTGGATGTAACAATTAGATTTATGTCAATTATGCATGGAGACTAATTCCTTCATTTGTACCCTGCTTTGTTCAACTATATGTAGAATTCTCTGAGCAATCACTACTGAAAATGTGACTTTCATATACCAGTTAAGGTAATCACATGTCTTTCTTATCTACCTAATTTCCAAAGTTAAGAAAATCAAACAGAACATTGGCTGAAGTCTAGTAATATGGGGTTGGTTTATGGAACTGCTTCACCTGTGTTGACCAAAGAAAATGACTCTTTTCCCACCAACAACACAAATACATGCACTCCAAGCTTTCACCAGAAAATTCTACCTCAAAATTCCTTCCAGCTCATGTCAAATGTTTGGCTTGAATCTCCCACAGTGGGCCTTCATGGCAGAATGACTAGATCAATGACCAATTGCCTGTTCCTCCAAGTCTCCCTTTGTCATATTAGATCCCTAGACTGTCACCTGCCTGATCATGTCTGCTGAAGGTCACCATCTGTGAAAGACATAAAATGTCATGGGGCCCACAGTAATGATGCGGTGGTAGCATGAAATGCATCTGTTTAAAAACCATTTCTTCCATTTTATAAAATAGATGTGGGAGTTAATGTGCACTATTTCACTTCATATTCCCCTAAAGGACTCATGCTTTGAATGTTTTTTCTAATTTTATGATTGGAAAAGCATAAGATATTTGGAACTCTGGTGTACTTCATTTCAGCAGTTCATAAGAAGTATGTACTCCACCACATTTTTCTCCTACCTTTGAACGTAAAATCTTTCCCTGTGTTTCTTGCTAGATCATCACAGACCTTTTTTTCTGCTTTCCTTAGTCCTTTTGATCTTCTGTTTTCATTTCATGGCATAACTGTACTTGTGTATTTTATTCTAGGCCTTCTCAAGTAGATTTTGGAAATAGGCAGCACAAATATGATAAATAGTTGCGCATTAGAAGTTATTCCTTTTTGTGCCCCAGAGCTTGATGGTTTAGTAGGTCTGCCCCAATGATGACATGACAAATGGAAGAAGATGTTTCCAAAGCCTGCTCTGAGCTATAGATGCAAAACATGTGGAACTCATTCTTTAGTGCCAGAGCATAAGGTGAAGTTTTGGCTCCAACATTATCCCTCATGAAACATGGATTATGCTTCATGCCTTATGTTTCAGTGCTGGTCAGCCTCTCAGTTTACAAAATGCTGTCCTAACAATACTATTTGGACAAGATATCAACTCAAAATAAACTCAATTAAAACTAGTTTTAAGGTAGCACTGGTAAAAGACAACAAAGATATTTAATATGGGTTTGTTAAATATTACTTGGGAGTAAAGTAAAGTATGCAAATGGGTAAATTATCTCTTCCAATAAGTTATCCAGTGACATCATCATCTGGGAATCCCAAAACAGACTCTCAGACCCAGCAATGGCTAAGAAGTTTGCTCTAAAGTATACATTTTAGATGCATGTGAAGAGTCTAGAAGGGGGAAAGAAGCAGTACTTCTCAGCTGATATTTGTAATGATACATTTTTTAATGTATAAGTATAATATAATAAAGAATAAACTATTATGAATGAATATTTGACTTTATGTCATATATATAAGTGTATATATTCAAGTTGCAAAACTTTCCAACTTTTTTTACATCTAACTATTTTTATTGAAAAATGAGAGATCACCTCATATTCAGGCTAACAATATTTGAGGTAATGCTTATGACATTCTAATCATTTCCAAACTGGTAACAGTTAGTCTAAGAATGGAAAATATTCTGCAAATATGACCATTTGTTCTAAAGTGACCTGTAGACTACATGGTAATTAATACATATTTCTGTACTCTTGTTTTAATAAAGAACTCCAATGGGTGGTAACTTCAGTTCTGGAGAAATGTCATTTATGACGGGTGACAATGTCCCACCCTTTGTGGTAGCCATTTCTGTGTTTATTTTCATTTAGTCTTAGTCACATCCACTAGAGATGGTTGTTACATTGACAGAATAAATGGATGGAAATTTAGCAAATATTAACAATAGTAAGTGTCCCTATAAAAATTACCTTTATCTTTCATCTTTTTCCTTTCCAATTTTTTTCATAACGGGCATGTAATATTTTTATAATTTTAAGAAAGCAATAATCAGTAGGTCAAAATTTATTTGCTAAAGGATGAGTATACACAACACGATAGATTCAGATTCGAAGTCCACATTTTTCTCTGCACCACACTCTCCTAAAATTTTTTCTGAACCTCCTGAATTATATCTATGTCATCATT
>NW_027527639.1:0-175 GCF_008692635.1 Crocuta crocuta
ATGTAAATCAACTAACCAAAAATGTCTTTCATGCCCTAGCTATTATACACAAATGTAAATCCACTCGAAGAGGCTATTCTATGTAGTGGAAATGAGCTAAACTCTTTAAAGGTATGGTTGGCTCTCTGGTGCAATAAAGAATATAACTGGAAAATCAAGTCTTGCCCAGAGACAA
>NW_027527639.1:568-797 GCF_008692635.1 Crocuta crocuta
CACAGATATGCTGCCTGGTGATCAGAAAGGATTTCAGGGCTCTCTCATTCTCTTTCGCCGACACCGTCCATCCTTCAGGGACCCCTGGACCTGTCGGAGCCGGCGCGGCCTCCGACAATCTATGAGAAGCCTTCAGCTAACATCATCCTCAACGGTGAAAAACTGAGAGCTTTCCCCCTAAGAACAGGAACATGACAGAGATGTCCACTCTCACCACTGTTGTTTAACA
>NW_027527640.1:0-222 GCF_008692635.1 Crocuta crocuta
TTGTGAGGCCTGGTCCATACCAGCAGGCTTGTTTCCAACCTGAGCTAGTAATAGCAGAAAGAGGTAGGAAGTTTCGTTTCGCATGGCAGGAGCCGTGCAAACACTGCCATTTCCTTGCTGTGACTGCCATCCAGAGAGGCCGGTGCGGCTCCCAGCATTCTGTGTTGACAGCTCAGAGCTTGGAGCCTGCCTCAGATTCTGGGTCTCCCTTTCTCTCTCTCT
>NW_027527640.1:480-903 GCF_008692635.1 Crocuta crocuta
CATCTCTGAATGACATTTATCTTTCAGAATTCTTCATTTAAAATTGCCAGTACAGGGGTGCCTGGGAGACTGAGTCAGGTAAGCCTCTGACTTTGTCTCAGGGCATGATTTCGCGTTTCCAGAGTTCAAGCTCCACATTGGGCTCTGTGTTGATAGGTCAGAGCCTGGATCCTGATTTGCATTCTGTGTCTTCCTCTCTCTGACCCTTCCCCCCTTTCAAAAATAAACATTTAACATTTTTAATTGCCAGTACATGGACAATTTATGAATCAGACTAGTTTCTGTTTTTCTGCAGCTTTTTTCTACTTCTCAGCATAATGAAATTTCTTCTACTAAGAGTTAGGAAGTTTTCAAAGCCAAGTATTGGGACAGAATTGCTTATCACACAAAAAACAAAGCCAATCATGAGAAGCTTTAAAGTTA
>NW_027527641.1:0-762 GCF_008692635.1 Crocuta crocuta
ACTTGAATGACACATTGGACCAGATGGATCTGACAGATATATTCAAAACTCTACATCCTGAGGCCGGGGAATACACTTTCTTCTCAAGTGCGCATGGCACATTCTCCAAGATAGATCCCATACTGGGGCATAAAGCAGCCCTCAAGAAATATAAAAGAATTAAGATCGTACCATGCACACTTTCAGATCGTAATGCTCTGAAACTTGAAATCAATCACAGGAAGAAGTCTGGAAAACCTCCAAAAACATGGAGGTTAAAGAACACCCTACTAAAGAATGAATGGGCCAATCAGGCAATTGGAGAAGAAATTAAAAACATNAATTAAAAACATATGGAAACAAATGAAAATGAAAATACAACAATCCAAAATCTTTGGGATGCGGCAAAGGCAGTTCTAAGAGGAAAGTACATTGCACTCCCGGCCAATTTCAAGAAATTAGAAAAAGCGCAAGTGCAAAATCTAACAGCTCACCTAAAGGAAATAGAGGCAGAGCAACAAGAGCACATCAAACCTAGTAGAAGAAGAGAAATAGTAAAAATCAGGGCAGAAATAAACAACATAGAGACCAAAGAAACAGTTGAACATATCCATGAAACCAAGAGTTGGTTTATTGAAAAAATAAACAAAATTGACAAACCTCTAGCCAGGCTTACCAAAAAGAAAAGAGAAGACACCCAAATAGACAAAATCATGAATGATAATAGACTTCTTACAGCCAACCCCTCAGAAATACAAGCAATTAGGGGCGCCTGGGTGGCTT
>NW_027527642.1:0-345 GCF_008692635.1 Crocuta crocuta
TCCGTGAACTAGGGACTCGAGTTCGGATCTCCGTGAACTAGGGACCGGAGGTCGGATCTCCGTGAACTAGGGACTCGAGTTCGGATATCCGTGAACTAGGGACTCGAGGTCGTATCTCCGTGAACTAGGGACTCGAGGTCGGATCTCCGTGAACTAGCGACTCGAGGTCGGATCTCCGTGAACTAGGGACTCGAGGTCGGAGCTCCGTGAACTAGGGACTGGAGTTCGGATCTCCGTGAACTAGGGACTATAGTTCAGATGTAAATGAACTATGGACTATCGTTCATATATACATGAAAGATGGACTATATTATATAATGTGGTACTTGCAATATTGTACTTGCA
>NW_027527643.1:0-469 GCF_008692635.1 Crocuta crocuta
ATCATTAAGACAGTATGGTACTGGCACAAAAACAGACACATAGACTAAAGGAATAGAATAGAAAACGCAGAACTGGACCCACAAATGTATGGCCAATTAATCTTTCACAAAGCAGGAAAGAGTATTCAATGGAAAAAAGACAGCCTCATTAACAAGTGGTGCTGGGAGAACTGGACAGCATTTGCAAAAGAATGAAACTAGACCACATTCTTACACCATACACAAAAATAAACTCGAAATGGATGAAGGACCTGAATGTGAGACAGGAAACCATCCAAACCCTAGAGGAGAAAGCAGGAAACAACCTCCTTGACCTCAATCGCAGCAATTTCTTACTTGACACATCCCCAAAGGCAAGGGAATCAAGAGAAAAATGAACTACTGGGACTTCATCACGATGAAAAACTTCTGCACGGCAAAGGAAATAATCCATAAAACTAATAGACAACTGACGGAATGGGAAAAGATA
>NW_027527644.1:0-439 GCF_008692635.1 Crocuta crocuta
CCAGCAAGCCTGTCGTTCAAAATAGAAGGAGAGATAAAAATCTTTACAAATAAGCAGAAATAGAGAGAATTTTTCACCACTAAGCCAGCCCTACAAGAAATCCTGAGGGGGACGCTCTGAAGGAAAGGTTGCAAGGGACAAAGATACCAGAGACACCACCACAAGCATGAACTCCACAAAGGACACAAAGACTCTAAACCCACATATTTCAATAATAACACTGAATGGAAATGGGCTGAATGCTCCAATCAAAAGCCATAGGGTAGTAAAATGGATAAAAAAAACAAAATCCATCTATATGCTGTCTACAAGAAACTCATTTTAGACTGGAAGATACCTTCAGATTAAAAGTAAGGGGATGGAGAAATATATATCATGCTACTGGAAATCAAAAGAAAGCCGGAGTAGCTATACTTATATCAGACAAACTGGACTTTAA
>NW_027527644.1:510-804 GCF_008692635.1 Crocuta crocuta
ACTAACAATCATAAATGTCTATGCACCAAATATGGGAGCTCCTAAATATATAAAACAATTAATCACAAAGAGAAACAGGCTCATAGACAAGAATGTGCTAATAGCAGGGGACTTCAATACTCCACTTACAGCAATGGATAGGTCAACCAGACAGAAAATCACTAAAGAAATAATGGACTTGAAAGACACTTCGGACCAGATGGATCTGACAGCTATATTTAGAACTCAACATCCTTAGGCCAGGGAATATACTTTCTCCTCAAGTGCACATGGCACATTCTCCAAGATAGATCA
>NW_027527645.1:0-513 GCF_008692635.1 Crocuta crocuta
ACTTTCTCCTCTAGGGTTTTGATGGTTTACTGTCTCACATTCAGGCCTTTCATACATTTTGAGTTTATTTTTATGTGTGGTGTAAGAAAGTGGTCTAGTTTCATTCTTCTGCATGTTGCTGTCCAGTTCTCCCAGCACCATCTGTTAAAGAGACTGTCATTTTTCCATAGATACTCTTTCCTGCTTCGCCAAAGATTAATTGTCCAGATTTTTGTGGGTCCAATTCTGGGTTCTCTATTCTATTCCATTGGTCTATGTGTCTGTTTTTCTGCCAATACCATACTGTCTTAATGATTACAGCTTCGTAATAGAGGCTAAAGTCTGGGATTGTGATGTCTCCCATTTTGATTTTCTTTTTCAATATTACTTTGGCTANAGTGTCTTTTGTGGTTCCATACAAATTTTAAGATTGTTTGTTCTAGCTTTTAGAAGAATGGTTGTGCAATTTTGATTGAGAATAATTTTAACGTGTAGGTTGCTTTGGGTAGTATTGACATTTTAACAATATTTATT
>NW_027527646.1:0-3594 GCF_008692635.1 Crocuta crocuta
AAGTCCAAAATAGTATCCCAGTGCCAGAAAATAGGCAGCCATAAAGCAAAATTGTTTGAAACTAAAGGTCTGTGTGTGTGTTGTTAGTGAGATCCTCTGGAGATAATGACCAGGGCTTTCATTGGTTACTTCTTTCACTTCCTCTTTCCATTGTTAAACACTTAGATGTAGCCTGATGCTCAACCTACCTTAACCAGGTCCTATATCAAGGGAACCAAGGGACAGGATCTGTGTATATCCTGTCCTTGTCTGTGGCATACGTCTGAGGCTTCAGAATCAGAAAGCATCCTGGAAGAAAAGCCTAAGATAAAAGCAGAGTTATCGAGTCTCCGTGAATAGAAAGCAACGATCAATGTCTCATAGAACCACTTGCCTGGAATCTTGTGAGTACTACCCAAAAGTCCTTATATGGAATCACCTGATTAGTTACCTTTTTTCAAGGAGAATAGAAAGCAAGGTGAGGAAGGTGGGGGGAAAGTCGATGCGTTCTACAGCACATAAAGGAAAAATCTGTTTTTTAAATATCTGAAGGAGAAAACAAAAATTTTCTGCCCCTAGTCTCTAATTTCCCCAAGGTCTATGTCTATTGGTCCTATGGTGGCCTTATTGGATTAAAGTATAACTCTTTTCTCAGAGTTAACTTAAATTCCCTCTCAGCAATGCTTGCCAGGTCCTTCCACACCCTGCCTGTGGGAGACACTGCCGGTCTACCTCCATGGAACAAGGCTCTCAATCTGTGTCTGTCAGATAACTGAGGCCATTCTAAAACAGGGTTCAGACCAACCAAGGACACTTGGGTCTCGGGTTCTCTGCCAGAGGTGTCACAACAGAGCCAGATTTCCCTGCCTGTTCAGTTGACATTGTTTTGAAAAAGTTGAAGGGCACAGTTAGGTCAGATTCAGGAGACCATGAAAGCAACATACAGGGCTGACCACCAGCCTTCTTTGCTTTGCTGTGGCTGCAGAAAGAATTCTCTCCTCCTAACTTACTATCTTCAAAAAAGGTTCACTAGACAATCAGAAACACTTAGTTATGGGAGTGTAGGGCAATGGGCAGGAGCAGGATCGCTGGCCCTCTCGTGCCTCAGGCCAGGGAGTTGTGACATTGGTTTGTGATATCCCAAAGCCACAAGAGAAACAGGAGCTGGGGGTGGTGCAGGGGATCTTGCATAACCTACATCTTGCATAAACCAGACTCAGAAGTCCTCTGAAAGCTTCACCCTTTACCTCAGTAACAGTTTGTCCATTACTGAAATCCCCGTACCCCCTCCCAAGATGTCAGAACTTGGGAGGTGGAGACAGTCCATGTGTGCCCAGCATGATCAAGTGAGTGGATTGCATCGGGTCAATCCTGTGAATTTGCAGGGCTGAAATTGTCTCCTCAGGTGGGCACTTTAGAGTCATGGAGGGACCTGCCCTCAGTAACCTCCTTAGGCTGCTCTACATGGCAGTGTGGGCTCCTGAGCCCTTCATCTTGCCTTGGAGCCCAAGACACGTGCATGAGCATGCAGTAAATAGGTGGATGTGGAAGAAGATACATCCCTGGCCCAACAGGAGACATTCACATTCCACCAGGACAGGGAAGTAGAACTAGGGGGCTGCAGGGGGGCACCCACGGGCCAGTGTCCTGGGCAAGTCCTATCTCACACATGCCTCTACTGGTTAAGCTGTGACTGAGGTTGGACCCAGAGGGCCTGAAACTCCCGTGGGAACCAGGAGGAAACTCCCACCTTCACAGTGCACAGGAGAGCTGGCCACATGCCAATTCCGTTTTCCCATAGGGAGATACACAGTCTGGCGCTTTGTCTGTAAGTGGCAACAATGATGATGTGCTTTTGGGGTTAAAGTTGCACAGAAGGCAAGCTGTGATTCAAGAAGAAAAAGATGTGTCTTCCTATTTGATGGGTATATAAGCACCTTTAAAATCAGTTAATGACAATAACAAAAATCAGACCCCCACTCTGTGCTAGTTATCAGACCAGCACTGGAGCCCCTGCGATGAATGGAACAGGCTTCCTTGGAACAAGAAGCTAAAACTAGCTGGTATATAGATTTCCAAGGCACCACTATTTTCCTATATCATGGAAATTGTTTTTACCATCTTTGAAGAAAGAATTTGGTTTTTAAAAAATGTTATTCATTTTTGTCACTCAATGTAAGAAGTTTTAAAAGTAAAAACCCAGGGAGCCCCTTCTACTGGTGTACAGAATAATAGTTTTTTCCCTTAAGGCAAAAAATGTAGTTTAAGGAACCAGTTCTGATAAGAAAGCAAACAAGATTGCTTGAAAAACCTGCCAATTCAAACTCCAAGAAATTGTATTACATACAACAAACATGCTTTTAAATGTGAAGCTGGGCATGAAGGAAGAAAAGGATATTCAAAGGCACCCAGAGAAACAAGGCTTGGTGTAAGAGGATACAGACCACTGCTGGATGTGGTGGGGAAATTCCTACTTCCACATTAATGCCTGTGAAGGTCAGGAGCAGGGACTCGAGGGAACTGAAGATAAACAGCCCTGTTGTGAACTTGGATTCTTTAAAATGCTCTGGGGGGAAAATAGTGCTCTGAAGAAAACTAGTCTCTCTGTACCAGGAGACAATGAGGAAGCTTGACTATGTTTGTTGGGGGTTATGGATGAAAAAGAAGTGTTCCCTAAGAATTTGTAAGCGTGAGTCTGCACTATATATCAAATTCTAAAACCTACTTGGCCCAGCAACCTTAAGACAATAAATTAATATAAAACTACATCGCGAGTTAGAAATAGCCCTGGGCAACCTCACAAGGCACATCCAAACCTCAGGACAGACAAGCCCTCAACCAGACCACTTGTGAGTCTGACAGGTGTCTCCATAGTAAACAAACCCACAACCCTGAAATTAAAACTTCATTTAGAAAGAATCAGCAAAAAGGACAAATAACATATGAAGACTTCTTAGAACATCAGGTAATATGAATATGAAGCCATCAATATTTTAAAGTTTAGTTTAGGCATAGCCAGAGAGAGAATTATATGTTAAGAGATGTAAATAACCTGAACTAGCCTGCAGTTATAGAATATCTTTTAAAACTAGACCAAATATTTTTCAAATATGTCTTTTATTTGATATGGGGCTGGAACCCACCATCCTCGAGATCATGACCTGAGCTAAATCAAGATCGGATCCTCAACCGACGGAACCACTTAGGATACCTACATGAAAATTCTTTTAAATATTTCAACGAATAGCTGTGAACATTCTCCTAGATTCAACAATGAATAAGATTTCACCACAAGTATTCACCACCCTGTCCCTCTATTTATGAATAATTGTATACTATTTTAAAGAATATCATAATGTAAATTGAGGCCACTGTGACCCTTCACCCCTACATATTTCAGGAGATATTTCCTAAAAGTAAGGACATTCTCCTCTTTTATTATAACATGACTAAGCATGAAATCTATGTTCATATTTTCCCAACGTGCCCAATAATGTCCCATAAAGCTGCTTTTATTCTATTCCGAATTCAGTGAAGATTCTTGCATTGCATTTGATTATGTCTCTTTTTTCTCTTATCATCTGGATCAGTTCCCCAGCTCAAACCATTTCGCTC